>NW_028281142.1:700000-828946 GCF_059751285.1 Brachycentrus maculatus
AAAAGAATTGAGGCAGTTATTTCTGCCAAAGGTGGAAATACTAAATACTAACTTTATTTATATAAAAATATTTGCATAATTTAAGCGTAATAAAGTGTTCATGTGTAAATAAAATTCAATGTTGTTTTATTCAAGGTTTTTTCTGAGTTATTCCTGTTTGAATTGAGAAATTGCGCGAAATTCTGCGTGGCCCTAATTCATTGAGTAGATACTGTATATATATATATATATATATATATATATATATATATATATATATATATGTATATTTATATGAACCAATTTAGAAACATTGTTCTTGAATCACTACAACTTCACTAGAGACATCTATCGGTGAGATGAAAATAAGCTTTTTATTAGGCAGAATGTTTTTTATTTGTAAGTGAGGTCCGAATCCTATAACTTCTATAATTGGAGATAATCTAGATTTGTGAACAAGTATTTGGACACACTCAAAATGTTGTAAATGGTAAAATTGTTAATATTGTTTTGTACCGCCTTTTCAGGAGTGACATTCCAAAGCTGCGTATTGACATCGGACTGACATTACCTAGGATTGAGATCACCGGACAGTACGAGGTAGTGGGGAACGTGCTTCTCTTCCCGGTGAGGTCGCAAGGAGACTTCTGGGCGGCCTTTGGTCAGTCACAACCCATTTTACCATCACTTACCTATAAGACCAAAAAAAACAAGGACGTCTTAAAAACTAACGAGTTTGGATTATTTTATTTTGTTTTATTTATTGCAAAGCACCCAAGCTTGGCAAAAGAAGGATGAAAGCAGACTGAATGCAGTCGAAATGCGATCCCTCAGACGAATGTGGGGCAAAATGATGTTTGATAGATGTTCGAATGATGAAATAAGGAAAGAATGCAAGGCTGAGATAAGCATTATCGATAAAATTAAGAAAGGTGTGTTGAGATGGTCCAAACCATGTGGAACTTATGAGTGAGGAAAGAAAGGTTGAATAAATTTATGAGGCGAATGTAGTTGAAAAAAGAAGCAAAGGAAGACTGAGGGAAACTTGGCACAATCAGGTATGTCAAATACTTGAAACCGGCCGGGTCAGGAGTCGTAATAATCGTCGGGTATGTATGAGGAGATGCATGAATACAGAAGAGGCGAAGAATGTTTGCAAAGACAGAGTGGTGTGGCGCTTGATTCTCTCTGCCTACCCCTGCAGGGAAGCGGCGTGATGGTTAGTTAGTTAGTTAGCAAAGCACCCAAAATTGCGTGATACATGCCACCTTTCATTACTGGTAAGGTACCTTTCATTATTATGCTGTAAATATATATGTGTGTATATATATATATATATATATATATATATATATATATATATATATATATATATATATATATATATATATATATATATATATATATATATATATATATATATATATATATATATATATATATATATATATATACAGTATCTACTCAATGAATTAGGGCCACCCATTATTTTTTTGAATACTCTGAAATCTTTTGGATTATTACATTTATTTTACATAAATACTTTAAGTTTTTTATTGACATCTAATATCATGTATATTACCTTCAATAATATGTAAAATATACCTGGATTATTTAAGCGTTTACAAAATTTTAAACCCTTTTTCTGAGAAAGGTCCCTAATTAGCACAGGTAGACAGATAGTTGAAAGTTCAAAAAAAAGCCCTATCTCATTTATTAGTGAAGTTTCTTGAGTTCTGATTGTTGTTTTGTTCAGAGAGGTTATATAGTTATCGTGTCTTGTGAAAAAAACTTAATTTTTAATTTTAGTTCATAAAGTATAATTTTTTTTTGTAAACACAAGTGTTTTTTTGGAAAAGGACAAAATGGGAAAAAGTAAAGACATTTCTGAGGAAAAAAAGTCTAGTGTTATAGTGCTACTGAAATTAGGAATACTATCTAATAGAGAAATTTCAAAAAAAGAAAACGTTTCTCGTCAAACAGTGGACAAAATTTCAAAATCAATAAAAAATCAGTCACCCGCCACCAGCAATCAGCGAAAGAACTGTCGTAAGATTAGAAAAACAACACCGAGGACTGATCAAAAAATCGTTCAAAGTGCCTTAGAAAACCGAAGTGCATCAGCAAAAACATTAAAAATAAAATTGGAAGAAGAGGGTATAAATATATCGGTATCAACACTGAGGCGACGTCTTTACGAAGTAAATCTGAAATGCAGGCGCCCTGTAAAAGTACCAAAATTGACACCACGAATGAAAGCGGATCGATTAAAATGGGCCAGGCTACATCGAAATTACTCGGTAGATGATTGGAAAAAGGTATTTATTTAAATTGAATTTTCAACATATCATTTTAGTCAATAAACTTATATATTTGAATTAAACTTAAATTTTCATTATTTTTCAGGTCATCTTTAGTGATGAGTGCCGGTTAGAAGCCGTGACAGAGAGCCGTCGATTCGTCAGGAGAACACCAATGGAACGTTACAATGAGGCCTGTGTGGTTAAAGTTATCAAACACCCCCCTGCAACAATGATATGGTCATGTATTATTAACAATTTACCTGGGCCGTTGTTTTTCGTGGAAGGAACAATGAACCAAAATTCCTATAAGCAGGTCCTCGAACGAATTTTATTGCCCTTCTACCATACACTCGACCCAACAGAAGGTCCATACACCTTCATGCAGGATGGGGCACCTTGCCACCGGGCTAAATCAATAATAAAAATTTTGTCTAACAAAAATCTGCCTTTGCTCCCCTGGCCTGGAAATTCTCCGGACCTTAATCCTATAGAAAACGTATGGAGCATGTTAAAAAATAAGGTATACTCATTCCCAAATCCGACAGTAGACTGTCTAAAAAAAAAATTCAAAAAATTAGGTCAGAAGACGAAGAAATAAAAAACACGATAAAACAGTGCATTTTAAGTATGCCAAAAAGAATTGAGGCAGTTATTTCTGCCAAAGGTGGAAATAATAAATACTAACTATATTTATATGAAAATATATGCATAATTTAAGCGTAATAAAGTGTTCTTGTGTAAATAAAATTCAATGTTGTTTTATTCAAGGTTTTCTCTGAGTTATTCCTGTTTGAATTGAGAAATTGCGCGAAATTCTGCGTGGCCCTAATTCATTGAGTAGATACTGTATATATATATATATATATATATATATATATATAATACAGTTCATTTCATTAATTACTTGTTCAAGCTGTGTTGCTTTTAAACCCAAAATATCCAATATAATTAATATGCATAAAGTCATTTTTTGTCTTGTCACCGTTAATATGATATAGATTTTTTAAAACACTTTTTATTTATTTTTTTATGTTTCCTTGTAATAGTTTTTAAAGCGTAGGATTGACCACCTTGACTTCATTTTATTTTAAACTATAAAAATATAATTGCCACTTAGTCAATAATCCTTCAAAATAAATAAAATATAAAGTAGTTTATTTATGATATTTATTTATTTAACCAGTATATTTTAAGTGTGTGAAGATTTCCTCCACTAAGTATGAGTTTTGTCCGCCTCCGTAGTGTAATGGTCAGCACGCTCGGCTACCGTTCTGGAGGTCCCGGGTTCGATTCCCAGGGGGGTCAAATAAATATTAGTGATTTTTGCACTGTAATATTTATTCAATATTACCCTGGACTGGTACCTGAAGCGGAGGGCTGATCACCTTTCCTTCATGTGTAAACGATCAAGATAACACTGCGTTTATATGACGCAGTGCCCTATGCACCATTGGGGTGCGGATAAGGGTTTTATTATTATTATTATTAAGTATGAGTTTAGTTTGAAGATTTTTCATTAAAATCTCAAATATCTATTTTATTTTATTTATATCTCAAACAAAAAAGAATATTGAAGAATAGTCTGGGCGCGACCTGTCATTGGCTGGTTAAGGTGATCTTGTAATTTTCTCTGCCTGCGTGGTTTAATAGTTAACGTGTTTAGCTACCATGCTAAACAGGTAAACCTGTTGTTTTTTATTTAACCCCCCCTGGGAATCGAACCCGGGACCTGCAACAGGGTAGCCTAGCGTGCTGACTATTACGCTACAGGGGCGGAGACTATAACATACGTCCGAGAAAATTTTGGCCATTATTCCGAAACCGGTAGTCGTGAAGTACGGCTGTCCAAACTTAAAACACAGTAAGGGACATTTTTTTTGTAGTACGTTTTTTTTGCATTTTTGGACTATGTAGATTCTACTTAGTCCAAAATTAACCTTTTCATAGCCGCAAATAAATTACGCCGCAGTGCTCAACAGGCCAAGTATTTTTTTGAAAAAAAAAAGTTGTCTAAAGATTTTTTTTTTGTTGTTTTTATTGAATTATAATTTACTTACCAAATATTATATCCCGCATCGATTGTTAGAGTTTTATTCTTGAAGTTAAACCAGTTTCAAATTTTCAGGGTTTTCTCACTAAGTCGCACACGCAAGTTTTTATTAAATTTAATATTAACACACAACTATTATTTATCAATGGAATATTTTAAAATAATAAGAAAAACACAAAAAAATTTAGCAAAATAAAAACCCCTGGCGTTCAAAACAATCGATTAAAATAATCAATATTTCAATTGGTTTGAGTGGTAGCCCTAATGACATCTGTCAACTGTCAGCTGAAAGTGATACCGATAAATCACTTAAAAGTATTTAAAAACTTTATAAAATATTTTGTGACAACTTCAATTGATGGCAATGTATGTTCCGTTTTTGACAGATTGTCAATATGAGTTAAAACTGCGGAGTAATACGTCATCAAAAGTACTGACGAGATATCTCGTCTCTGGCCATACGGGCACTCCGCCATTTGCCGAGATATCTCGTCTCTGGCAACCATCGGGTTAAAAAAAAAAAGTTCCTTACTGTGTTTTAAGTTTGGACAGCCAAGTAGTGTTTTTAAGTGGTATTACACAAAGTGAACGATGAATGATAAGGAGAGTGTTATATTACTGTACCATAAATTCAACGATGCTTTTAATGTACAAAATAAAAAAGAGATTGGTTATTTTGTGTGCTAGGTGACGTGTCGGCCATCGGCAGGATATTCGGTAAGGAGATCGTCCGAGACGGAGTTGGCTACATGATGATCGACAAGCTGCTCGTGGACTTCAAGCTGCAGAAGTCCAGGTTCAAGATTAAGGATCTGGTCAACGGGGGAAATGTTATCGGTAATTATTGAATACTTAGACGTATGTAAGATCCTAACCAGATTAGGATCTACAAAATTTTGAGTGTGTCCAAATACTTGTTCACAAAATCTGGATGATCTCCAATTACAGAAGTTATTTTGACATCTCATCAAAGATGAAGAAGAATATGGAAGTCTGGGCATTTACGGGTTACACACAGTTTATTTACGGGTTAATTTTCTACCGTTTCTCATGTATGTGATTATAATCCAGGATTCGGACCTTACATACTAATATAAGAGTTTCTGCTTAGTAAAAAGCTTCTTTACATCTCATCAATAGATGTCTCTAGTGAAGTTCTAGTGATTCAAGAACAAGGTTTCTAAATTGGTTCATATATATATATATAGAACTTCCAAGAATTTGAGTAGTGTGGTTGTCAATAATGGGTAAAATTGGTGAATGTTACTCGTGTGTAAAGTGATAACTTAAACCAACCTATGACGGTCGTCAGCCCCGTAAATGCCCAGACCTCCATATTCTTCTTCATCTTTGATGAGATGACAAAAAATAAGATTAGGATATGATTAGGATCTTGCATATGTCTAAATATAAGGATCCCTGCTAAATAAAAGTTTTCTCAAACCACCCATATAGCGGTGGGAAGTAGTGGAACAGAAGGCCTGTTGATGACAGTCAACAGTCCTTCCTTAGCAGTTTCCTCCCAGCAATGAGCAAATGAAGAAAGAAAGAAGTTCCTGATTGGCCCGCACTAGATTATTCCTCCTGTTCCCAACACAGATTGAAATAAAACTTTTTTTTATTAGAAGAAATAAAAATTTACTTGATGATCTTTAAACCTTGTATGTAATAAGCAAGGTAAATAATCTGCAATTTAAAAAAATAATAAAAAACAAGGTATTGATGGCTCCGGTGATCTCAAACATAAAGCTTCCTGACTTAACCTTACCTAACCTAACAGGATCCTAATGTATATTTTTACATTATACTTTTTATCTTACAATTGTATAACTTTTATAACGTTCATTTAATGAATTTTTTTGTTCATTAATGTTGTTGCTATCTCAAAATAGCCTTCTTATAATATTTTGAGAAATAAAAAGACTTTGTTTTTTGATCCACTCACATTTTTACTAACAACCAACTAGTTTTGACAATAACCTGTTGCCCTCTTCAGGGTTTAATTAAAACCCTGAAGTCTTTTTATTTTTCAAAACAGTGAATCGATATGATCCACAAAGTTAATGCTTTCAATATTCAAAACGTAGTCTTCTTAATTTCTGAAAACAGACGATTTAAATTTCTTAATCCTAAATAAATACAAACAGTTTTTGAACTAATCTTTTGTTAGTTGTATGTATTTTATACATTTGAATTTTTCTAGGCGAGGCAATGAACCAGTTTCTCAACAACAACGCTAACGAAATCATCGATGAAATGAAACCAGCCGCCTGTCAAAGTATCGCTAAACACTTCAAGGGATTCCTCAACAGCGCCTTCCCCAAGATCCCCATCAACGTGTGGCTCAAACCCTAATCCAAATTCCCCACAATGGATATCATTTAATTTAATGCTTGCATACCAATAATTGTACTATTAAGTCCTTCACAATAAGAAATAAGATTACACGTAACTTAATTTAGTTATTATACTATTTTGCTGAGCAAAACACAGAAGGGTTATATCAACATCCCCTACGTAAAGTGCTCTATCTAAATTTTTTTCAATTTTGAGATATTTGGTGTACGTTATCAACTGACCATTATCTACAAATATACAAACAAAAATTACGCCTGGTTTTCAGGCGTATAAGACGCTATCTACATCGAATTTTCGAAATGAACTGAACTCCTAAAATGCTAACTACTCAATTTTGACAAAGCATAAAGTTTTGAAACGATTTAATACATTATATTATCGTTTTTTTTTATGTAAAGTACTAGTTTAGAATTTTAGATAAAACCGTTAATTAATAAATAAAAATACGTTGGAAAAATCATCTAAGCTCTCTCCTGTAAAGTAACAGATTTGCAGATAGAGTACTTTACGCAGGGGCCGTCGGTATCATACCAGTGGTTGAATGCAACGTTGTGTCAAAATTTCAAATCAATTGGTGTATAACTTAGGAGATTTTGAACAAAGGATCATTTACATTTTATGTACATAAATCAGACACCTGATTATGCACCCTACGGATGATATAGGTGTCTCAACTTGATATGAAGCGTCTATTGTTCCTCTTTAGATAAAAGAAGATGGAAGTCTCAGCATCCCAGGGCTTACGAACTGACATAAGTGTGATCATTTTTAACACTTATGTAACTTTACCATTCTGCCCATTATTGAACATCCAATTGCATTTATTTTTGAAAGATGTACATATAAATGCACTGTTGTTGGATTCCTTCGAATTAGGGTTATAATTTTAATAGATATGGAATTTCGGCTAACAGTGCTGCCATCAGTTGAATATTCTCAGACTGACTTCCATCTTCTTGCATATAAACAAGATAGATCTTGCAAATTGCATGATCACGTTCAAATCCTGTCCTTGGTCAAAATTGCAAATGCTTACTGTTAACTGCATGTATTTTTATTGACCTTATGTTCAATCAGGTTACTGCTATAAAAATTATGATGTCTCTGAATGATCACAATAAGCGAATTGCACCAAAGTTGCTTAAATCTTCCTTCCACATTCTTCAAACGAAGACAACTCCTGTGTAATAAATATGGCATAATACTGATAGATTGTACTTAAATAGGATATTGTAATCTTATAAATAGAGTATAAATAGTCCATCTAAATCAGTGGTTCTTAATCTGGGTTTGATCGAACCCCAGGGGTTTGGTGAGTCAGTTTCCCGGGTTCGGCAGAGGTCTCAACGTTTTGGTGTAAACAAATGGTAACGTACCCTGATTACTAAGAAAGTTCTGGAGATTTTCAAACCGTTTGTTACAACATATCTTTGCCAGCAATCCTTTTGGAGGATGCTGGATATAAAAACGAAGAATGGAACAGACTTTGTTGCGAAAACGACATGAGAATAGCACTTGCCAAGGTAAAGCCGCGCATTTCTGAACTGGTCTCTGAAAGGCAACAGCAGAGGTCACACTTATTTGTAGTACTATTACCACTACTACTACTACTACCATCACGCCGTTTCACCGCAGGGGTAGGCAGAGAGGATGGAACGCCACACTCTTCTGTCCTGACATACACTCCTCGCCTCCTTCACATCCATACATCTAGTCATACATGCCCTCCGGTTACGCAGACTTTTGACACCGCCAGATTTTAGGTTCTGATTGATCTGATCGTGCCAAGTCTTTTTCGGTCGTCCACATTCTGTTTTTCCTCTCACATTCGCCACATATATTTTCTTAGTCATTCTCTCGTTATCCATTCGCTCCACATGTCCATACCACCGCAAAGAACTCTTCCTAATCTTTTCAATTATTCCTCGTTCAGCCTTACATTCCTTTCTTATATCGTCGTTTTTAATTCTGTCATACAATGATTTTCCACACATTCGTCTGAGGGAGCGCATTTCAACAGCGTTCACTCTGCTTTCATCCTTCCTTTGCCAGTTCCATGTTTCGTTTCCATACATTAGTGTCGGTACTAGCACACCGTTGTGAACCGCTAGCTTGGCTCCATGGACGCTAGCTTGGCTTCCATGGGCACTTATTTGTAGTAAATATTCATTATTTTGTTTTTAGGTGAAAATCATGTTATTATGGATTTTTTTCTTTATTTTTTAATGGTTTTGTTCATTTTGTGCACCTATGTATAAACATATTCCTATGTTTTGAATTAAAAAATATATGAAAATGAAATATGAAACTGGTGGTGTTCGGTACCTCCAACAAGGTTAACCCGATGGTTGCCAGAGACGAGATATCTCGGCAAATGGCGGAGTGCCCGTATGGCCAGAGACGAGATATCTCGTCAGTACTTTTGATGACGTATTACTCCGCAGTTTTAACTCATATTGACAATCTGTCAAAAACGGAACATACATTGCCATCAGTTGAAGTTGTCACAAAATATTTTATAAAGTTTTTAAATACTTTTAAGTGATTTATCGGTATCACTTTCAGCTGACAGTTGACAGATGTCATTAGGGCTACCACTCAAACCACTTGAAATATTGATTATTTTAATCGATTGTTTTGAATGCCAGGGGTTTTTATTTTGCTCAATTTTTTTGTGTTTTTCTTATTATTTTAAAATATTCCATTGATAAATAATAGTTGTGTGTTAATATTAAATTTAATAAAAACTTGCGTGTGCGACTTAGTGTGACAACCCTGAAAATTTGAAACTGGTTTAACTTCAAGAATAAAACTCTAACAATCGATGCGGGATATAATATTTGGTAAGTAAATTATAATTCAATAAAAACAACAAAAAAAAAATCTTTAGACAACTTTTTTTTTTCAAAAAAATACTTGGCCTGTTGAGCACTGCGGCGTAATTTATTTGCGGCTATGAAAAGGTTAAGAACCACTGATCTTAGTGGTCCATCTTAAATATTTAAATTTCTATCTGGTACATTAATGTAGGAAATTATATCTTCGAGTTACTGTAACGACTAAGTTTGAAGATTAGTTTGAAATGTACAAAACATGTTACTTAAATACAAATTCAGTTTATGTATTGAAATAAATAATAGTGGATGGCTTATCATTATAATACTGTTAAGAAATAACTGTGATAAGGAAATAAATAGGTTAATTTTGAATAGAATATTTCTAAGCAAAAAGACACTTTTTTTTTAAATAAAATACTATTAAAAACTGAATAAAGAATAAAATGTACGAACAAATATTTTGTTTTATTATTTATTTAAGCATTTCTTTTCTCCTTTAACCGTTATCCGCAACTGATGGTGCATAGGGCACTGCACCGTATAGAAGCAGTGTCATCTTGATCGTTAAATACATAGAGGAAAGGTGATCAGCCTTGCACTTCAAGCACCAATCCAGGGTGATATTAAATAAATATTAGATTGAAAAAAGTATTTATTTTGACCCTCTTGGGAATTCCCCAGCATGGTAGCCTAACACGCTAAGCACTACACTATAGAGGCGGACAAAATTATATTTCCTTGACTATATACATTTTGTCTGCCTACGTAGTGTAATGGTCATCACGCTCAGCTACCGTTCTGGAGGTCCCGGGTTCGATTCCCAGGGGGAGTTAATAAATATAAGTGATTTTTTTCACTGTATTATTTATTCAATATTACCCTGGACTGGTACCTGAAGCGGAGGGCTGATCACCTTTCCTTCATGTATAAACGATCAAGATAACACTGTGTTTATATGAAGCAGTGCCCTATGCACCGTTGGGGTGCGGATAAAGGTTTTATTATTATATTTTATTATATACATATTATATACTAACTACCCATCACGCTCAAGAATATAATGTCACACCAACTTGTCTTTGAAAAAAATATTCGCCTCTTTCGCATAAATTAATTTGTTTTACTGTTTTTTCTTCACTCTTTAGTTCCATATGTCCAAACCATCTCAACACACCTTTTTCAATTTTATCGGTAATGTTTATCTCGGCCTTGTTTTATTTTCTAATATCACCATTCAAACATCTATCCTACATCGTTTTGCCGCACACTTTTCATAAAATTATAACTTTACTACTGACCAGACCACTTCGTCAAAAGCCTAGCATTCTTTTCTAATGCATTAAGAGTCCATTGTACACAGCCAATTTAAATTTCGGTGATTATTATTTGTTAAAACTAATTTCACTGCATCATCCACTCTGTTCACAGTATTCAGTCGTTTATACATTCACCTTTACTTTTAGGTCTGTATTTATGCACCAATATATATCATAACGCAATAAAATCATTGAGAATTTTTATGATGCATTTTTTTTAGTATAAAAATACAGTCCAATACCTCAGAAACTTGGTATGGAGGAACAAACATATGAAAAAATAAAGTAAAATAAAAATATACAAAACATGTGTTCGACCTATAGCTACTTATGGGATTGAGGCAAGAAAAGATCCTTCTAGAACAAACTCTCGACTTCGAACCTCCGAGATGAAGACTCTCCGATCCATAACCGAAAACACATTGCGAGACCGAGTAAGAAATACCGACATCCGGAGCATGTGTAAGACGGGGGATATTGTGAGGTGGGGACGACAAAGAAGGCCGTACTGGAATGATAATGTTAACAGAATCTCAGAAGACAGACTTCCACATATCGTCCTTCAAGGAAACCCTGAAGGACGCAGACCCCAGGCAGACCTCCAAAAAGGTGGAAAAACAGCTGGGAGTCAACATCCCAAAAGCGACAAGCGGAGGCACAAACAAATCCTCTTAAGGATATATCTTAATCTAGAAAAAGAAGAAGAAGAAAAATACAAAAACATATTTATCAAATTGATCGCAACTTCCCAACAAACCTTATTTAAGAAAGAGTTACCTTATTGTGTTACTTATCTCATAATATGGTTGTCGTAAGAAAATATAATAAAACAAAATAAATTATTCTTTAACAATTTTTATTTTCATTTTCTAATTGCTTATAAAAATAAAGATAATTTTTAAAGTATAAACAGTATAAAACTATTGAAGTACCTACCTATTAATAAAGTATAATATTTTGTAGTTTAAAAGCATAATTAGCTTTGTGGTAATATAAAACTCTATTTATCATTCATCATTCACTTTGTGATTTGAAAGCCAGTTTTATTAAGATGTAAAATTCGTATGCCTATTATTTTATCAATTTAGTTTTTAGTGAAAATTAGTCAATAGTTGACCTGATGAGGTTGTTCGGAAACCAGTAGTCGTGAAGTAGAGTATTTGAGTGGTATTTTACAACGATGAATGACAAAGAGAGTGTTATATTACCATACCACAAACACAATGCTTTTAACATACAAAATAGAAGAAAGGTTATTTTATGGTTAGGTTAGATAAGTGAATAAATTTCACAAAGTGATGAATGATGAGGACAGTTCTGCATATTATTGTATTAATAAATCTTTTTAATTTTTCCTGTAAAGATATTTCAGCAACAAAATTCAAGCGTTTGGGTTGCTTGGTGTTCCTCCTCTATGGATGTAAGAATACGTAACATAAGCTAGCAAAGAAGCTAGCATCAAGCCTCCAGCAGCCTTTGCACTGGTGTTTCTTCTCAAGGCCGCAATATACCAGCAGAACATCTCCTTGCAGGTAGGCCCCGAGATGTCAGTATATGGTAAGATCCTCGATAAGTCATGAAAACTCACCGCCTGAAAATTCTGCATGGATAAATTTCAAATAATATTAAATTCAATAAATTTAAATACACAAATAAGTGGGAACTGTGTTTGCTCACAGTTAATTAAAAACAACAACGCATCTACAATTCAATCCGGGGTCTAATCGGGAGTCAACTGATTGGACTGCAATCAGCAAAAAAATTGGCGAAAGCGATTAAAAATGCAGATGACAAGTGGTACCATAGTATTTTATTCATCGTTTACCATGAGAAAGGAAGAACCATTAATAACAAATATTTAAAAGTGTTATTATTTATAGAATTATTATTGAATGTTATGTTTATAGTAAGAATAATGAGAAGAATGTCCGCCTCCGTAGTGTAATGGTCAGCACGCTCGGCTACCGTTCTGGAGGTCCCGGGTTCGATTCCCAAGGGGGATTAAATAAATAAAAGTGATTTTTTCACTGTAATATTTATTCAATATTACCCTGGACTGGTACCTGAAGCGGAGGGCTGATCACCTTTCCTTCATGTGTAAGCGATCAAGATAACACTTCGTTTATATGATGCAGTGGGGTGCGGATAAGGGTCCTACTATTATTATTATTATTATTATAGTAAGAATAAGAGAAAAACATCCTAATTACAGAAGTTCCATCAGTTATCCTTTCAGTTTTCTTTTAAATATGCTTCTTATCCCTATTTATTATACCTGTTTATTGTTTTTTTATATTTTGTCATGTATTAGTTTTGGTTATCTTTTTAAAATCTTTTTTGTAACTTATTATTTGTGTTCCGGTCTTGTTAACCTTAAAGCCATGTCTCAAAATGAGAAATATATATTACTCATCGAGAATATTATTTATATGACTTATGTATGTAATATGTTTAGAAAAAATAAATAAATAATATAAAAATCCTACGAATATATTGAGTGGCGGATTAAGTGAGAAAAGCAGAATAGAAGCACTCAAAGCAATGAGGTCTCATATTTGAACTCATAAGAGCTTGATAATGAGACGCTGATCATGTGTACAAGTCCCTTTACGGAAAATATAACGCGATTCATAAAAAACAAATTCAAAATACCTGTGGCCTCAGCATATACATAATGTTGACATAAGTCTTGTATCCAGCCATAAGAGCAGAATCTAGATCGCAGTTGTTATTTAAATCAAGACACGACCAGTCAATTTTACGCATTTTACCATCAAATGTTTGCATCCTCAGTAAGCCTTAAATTTGAAAAAAGTCATGGTAAACAAATAAAATACTACCAAAAAACTTACTTACATCTTTGAAATAACTCATGACATCCTTAATACAAAATAATTTGTATTTTTTGGTATGCTTTATGTCAGTCTTTTCTAAAGTATGGGATTATTAGATGGGGTGGTAAGAGTGACGAAGTATTAAAAAAAAATCTACAATGAAAATGAGACAGTCAAACAACTATATGTATAACTATATGCATTTAAAAGTTACACATTAAAATTATAAGAAAAAAAATCTTAGCAAAACCATACACTATAGCACACTATAAAAAAAAAACAAACATAGAACTATAAGAATAAAAATGTAGAAACACATCAGATATACCACATTTGGTCAAGAAAACATTGAATTTTATGCAATACAGCTATGTAACCTGCTTCCATTATCCACAAAGTCATTAAATATCGAAACGATGTATAAAAGAGCTTTTAATAAATGGATAATGGAGGTTGGAAGAGTTGGAATTGATCGCATCATCGTCCATGTCTTCCATTACTGTCTGATTTTTGACACATTTTACAATAATTTTATAAAATATGTAATGTAAAATGTGCCTTTGGTGCGGAAAGACCCAGTAAGGACACATTAAACACATATTTTCAATTTAACATTATAAATTTAAATTGTTTATATCGGTCACTCCTTTCAACAATGTCATATATCAAAAAACTTGATTTTTCAGGAGATCGTTTTTAAAGTTTAAAAATATAATAAAATGCATTAAAAATAAATATCAAGTCACTTATTGAACTTTTTACTGTGCAACAGATCTTTTAAAGTAAAACCTGCATGTTTTTTCTCCATTTGAAAAGTATTTAGTATATTTAAAAAAATTATTAAACAACACCTTTTCTTCAAATTGCAAAAACAACACTTTCTGCCCTGTAGCAGGTAAATATCATGTTTAAAATATGCCGCTTTTGCTGGGATATAGAACATTTTCTGGGTATTCTGTAAACATGTACAACTGAATACAACGTTGTTAAAAGGAGTGAGCGATATGTGTTTGAAGAAATAAATAAATATAATAAAACGTAAAAAAAGCAAAAAAAACCTAAATGACCATCATGCCGCTTTCCACAAGGGCAGGCAGAGAGAATACAACAGCACACCGCTCTGTCTTTGCGAGCAATCTTTGCCTCTATCACATTCTGCATCTCCTCATACATACCCGCCAATTATTCTGACTCCTGACCTGACCACACCCAAGTATTTGGAATACTTAATCAAACAAAGTATTTTTTTCAAACTAAGGCAAGATTTATTAAAAACTAAGGTATATTCACCAACAAAATCTCCTAACTGGGGTACTTCTATAAAATCGTGGTCTTTTTCTTCTAAATAGTGAAGAGGATAGTTAGCTTTTTCCCCGAAACATTTACTTAGTATTTCTGTAACCCTGTTTTGCCCTATAAATTTGCCACAGTTGCAATTTTCTGGAAGAAAAAAAAATACAAGGAAATTCATATCTGAAAGACATATTGTAGAAAAGGTTCAACTTATAAATGTGTCGCCTGCTTTCAAAATCCGCCAGATCCAATTATATACGATTTAAAAATAAATTCTCTATCAGAATGCCAATTCTTCAAAATATTTAAATACTTGAAAACTCAGCTAAAAAATACTTAAAAACAGCGTTGTATTTCAAATTCCGCTATATTCATGGAACTTGCTTTCTGACCCATATCGGCCAATCAAAGAGCGGGGATAGGTCAAAAATTAAGATGACGTCATTATCGGTTTGTCTGGTTTTTTTTTTTTTTTAAACTGTATAATTTTCTAAAAAATTCTCTATTTCATAATATTTAATCTAAAGACAGACAAATCTTTTGAACAGAAATGTTACCCGGAGAATTTAGCATTTTTTGTAAAATCGACTTACATGGATCAGGCGGATTTTGAAAGTAGGCGACACAATTGCAACTCGTACAGTAACAATACTGTTTGTTCTGTTAATAACAATACAATTCAATACAACTTGTAAAATAACAATACAATTTGCAACATTTGTATCACACACCAAATTTGTACAATAACAAGACAATTTGTAGCATCTTCTTCTCCTTCCTGGCTCTATCCTAACTTATTGTCTTTGTTGACTGTTGGAGTCAGCTCTCCTCATCCTCAGGTCGTAGGTCTTTCTATGGGCAACGTCACTTAGTGACTAGTAACATTTAGTCATTACAAACCTTTAAAATCTAAGTAATTGAGTGCTCAATTTATTACCATCTTTATCCGGTTTTCGTAAACTCCCAGATATAACAAATCTTTTTGACTTGTTTTTATTTGTCTTTGCCTCATTCATGGGATCCTGTTCAGTTACCAATGAATGAAATTTGCATTCATGAGCTGACCTAGTAAATAAAATGTCAATTTATTCATTCACAAACCTACAAAATGTAAATTATATACATATAATATTATGATGGTATTGTTATTAATATTTTTATGTTGAATCAGACTTATTAAAGTCTCTGCAGTCTTATTTTTCATTGAACTAAATATTCGACAGTGAAGCATGGAGTTGGTAAAAAAACAGATTAAAGTAGACTGAATGC
This sequence comes from Brachycentrus maculatus, assembly GCF_059751285.1. Taxonomy (NCBI): domain Eukaryota; kingdom Metazoa; phylum Arthropoda; class Insecta; order Trichoptera; family Brachycentridae; genus Brachycentrus; species Brachycentrus maculatus. Next base: position 716,240 of record NW_028281142.1, read on the forward strand.
AGTCAAAATGTGACCTCTCACAATATCCAGTAATGTTTGATAGATGTTCGAATGATGAAATAAGGAAAGAATGCAAGGCTGAGATAAGCATTATTGATAAAATTAAGAAAGGTATGTTGAGATGATTTGGATATGTGGAACGTATGAGTGAGGAAAGAACGGTTAAATAAATTTATCAGGCGAATGTATTTGGAAAAAGAAGCAGAGGAAGACCTAGGAAAACTTGGCGCAACTAGGTATGTCAAATATTTAAAAGTCGCCGTGTTAGGAGTCGTAATAATCGTCGGGTATTTATTAGGAGATGCATGAATGTAGAAGAGGCGAAGAATGTTTGCAAAAACAGAGTGGTGTGGCGTTCGATTCTCTCTTCCTACTCCTGAGGCAAAGCGGCGTGATGGTTAGTTAGTTGGTTAGTTAAATGTATGATAGATGTTTGAATGGTGAAATAAGGAATGCAATTCTGAGATAAGCATGATTGATAAAATTAAGAAAGGTGTGTTTAAATGGTTCAGACATGTGGACTGACAATGACCGAGGAAAGAACGATAAAACATATATATGAGGTGAATGTAAATAGTTAAAAATAGTAGCAGACGAAGACTGGGGAAAACTTGCCATGATCAAGTATTTCAAATACTAGAAAGCGGTCAGGCGGGAGTGAGAATAATCAGCTGGCAGGTTGGTCCTGTATATAGGAATGTGAAACAATCTATGTCGACGCTGTCTTAAGTAACTATCAGGAACATACAGACCAATGTTCCGGATAATTTTAAAGCGCTTTACCTGATTGGTCCACCAAAACTAAATATCTCCCCACTGTAGCCCATGTCTCTCCAAAAGGGTTCACTATATTCTAAACTAAAGGTAGTCTTCTTCCCATGAAAAGTTCTGTTCAGTATTTCCAAATTGTCGTTGGCGCTCAAGAGATTTGGATCTATATAAATATCTGCGAACAAAAGGTCATGATAAACTGATTCAGTATTTTCAAATTGTCATATAATATTTATTTCGACCCACCATGGGAATCAAACTGAGACCACGGTAGCTTGACAAGCTAACCATTACACTACGGAGGCGTTTAGATTACTATGTGTGAATGGGTTTACTCTTGATGATTAAAGATACTATGATTTAATCTATTGTTAAGTGTAAAACTAAAGATGAAACTCAATCTTGCTAGGCATGAATTTATATTGTTAGCAATGAAGCTATTTAGTTATGATTTTAATTCTACGATAATTCTTATAAGTTCACTTTGTGATTTCACCGATCCTTAAGGCCCAGCATTTGTTAAGTTGCATTCATTCCACCGGAGACCGCCGGAGAGGTCACTTGTCTGTTCACGCCCGATTTTTTAAAGAATGTATGATGGATATTTTTTTTGTTTTTCAGAGTATAAAGAATTTTTTTTTTTTTTTTAACCCCTTACCTTTCAATTACTCTTTTCTTTTCAAAACCATATATTTATTTGAAAGAAAATCTTATTTTTCAAAGCAAAAACGGTGTTTTAAAAAAAAACAATTATGTTAAAAGTTACCTGGATTTAGAAAAAAAAAATTATCGTCCGCCTCCGTAGTGTAATGGTCAGCGTGTTTAGCTACCGTGCTGGAGGTCCCGGGTTCGATTCTTAGAGGGATTAACATAAATATTAGTGATTTTACACTGTAATATTTATTTAATATTACCCTGGACTGGTTCCTGAAGCACAAGAGTAATCACCTTGCCTTTATGTAAGTAATGATCAAGATAACACTGCGTCAATTCGATGCAGTGCCCTTTGTACCATTGAGTGCAAATAAGGGTAAAAAAATAATAATAATTAAAAAAATTAAGTAGCGACTTAACGAATGCTAAGCATCAAATAATACGTATCTACTGTTGTAGATATACAAAACGTATTGTAAAACATTGTTGATGTATCTCCTACCTTGTATCTCAGACGGCTTTAAAGCAATAGCTAAAGTTTTGCACTCAAATTTCCCCTCCAGTTCATCAGTATCAATGCGGATGTTACCCCGTTTATTCCACAAGGCTATGACTTTGTGGGAGGTGGATTTGAAAAGTGTCAGCCCGCTGTTGTGACGAACCATCTTCTTATTTCTTACCCACAAGTAAAACAATACAGACACCTGTTTTAAGAAAAGTAAAAGTATAGTAAATATTTTTCAAAACAGAAGTTTGAAATCGAAGACCAACGGATAGACTAAAATTATAACATGATGGTTACACGTGCAAGGCGTTAACATCTCTTTTGGTAAGGAGTTCTTATTTAAAGCGTCTTTATTTTACTAATGCACAAAGGTGCAAGGCGATGACAACTCTATTAGTAAAGAATTGCTAGAATCTACACCTAGTCTTCTTCATTTTGCTAATACATACATTTGCAAGGCTTTCGCAACTCTATTGGTAAGGATGTAAATCCTTACCAATGAGTTACTTTTAGTAATAAAGGTGTCCTCATTGTACTTATGCAGACAGTCAGTGGCGTGCACATAATTTTCAATCAGGGTAGGCAGTACGGTTGGGTAAGGATAAGGTCTAGTAGGCACTGGACGTGTTTCTATATGGAACGCAAGTAATCCAGGGTAGGCACTACTTTTCTGCCTATATAGAATGCACGCCTCTGCAATCAGTTACAAGGCGATAACAACCCTATTCGTAAGGAATTACTAAAAGCTTGTATTTTGTACTAATGCATACAGTTACAGGGCAAAACTAACTTTTTTGGTAAGAAGTTACTTAAGCTTGTTACGAGGCGAAAATAGCTCTGTTGGTAAGGAATTACTAAAAGCTTATTTATTTTACTAATGCATAGATTGCAAGGCAATAACAATTGTGTTCATAGAGTTGCTGATAGCTCGTATTTTCTACCAAAACTTAGCAAAAGTGGATTAAATAAAATACAGTGTGCATTGCCTCTTACTTTATCAGCTGATACGCCACATCTGTCCCACACCAGTTCCTCTACTGCAGACATTGCCAAGGGGGTGAATATATAACCGTGTGCGTGCTGTGAGACGCTTATGCTGTCTAGCTCTCTCTCAAGGGCTTCGGCCACCGGGGAAACAGGACAGATAGAGATGCCTGCCAGAGGTAAACGTCTCGACAGACTATCCAACTCACCAAACCAGTGCCAAATTTCCCAACTAACACGGGAGTACAAGAAAAATCTTTTAAAGTTGTAATTGAAGCATTCTTGGGTAACTTTGTCTAGCAAAAATTTGGAAAATTCTTTAAAGACATGAATATGCTACAAAAGACATATAAATATGCTACAAAATAATGTATGATACATGTTCAAATGGTAAAATAAGGAACAAACGCAAGGCTGAGAAAAGCATTATTGATAAAATTAAGAAAGGTGTGTTGAGATGGCTTGGATATGTGAAACGAATAAGTGAAAAAAATAATTAAAAAACAAATAGCAACATAAGAAGAAATGTAAAAACAATAGTTGTTTTATCTCAAGTTGATAAACTTATGAAATTGATAGATATATCATCCGTAGGAATATAAAATCCGTGAATAATCCAGTATCTAATAGAAATAATAATAAAGTAAGTTAATATTATTTCAATGGAATTGAACAACATTCATCTTAATAAAATAATCACATTTCACATATTGCTCACTTTCAAGAACGTCATAAATCAAAAAACTTGATTTTTCAGGAGAACGTTTTTTAAGTTTTAAAATAAAATAAATGCATTAAAAATAAATATCAAGCAACTTACTGAACTTTTTACTGTGCAACAGATCTTTTTAAGTAAAAGGTTTTTTCTCCATTTGAATAATATTTAGTTTATTTAAAAAAATAATTAAATAATACCTTTTCTTCAAAATGCAAAAACAACACTTTCTGCCCTGTAGCGGGTAAATATTAAGTTTAAAATATGACTCTTTTACTGGGATATAGTACATTTTCTGGGCATTCCGAAAATAATTCCGGAAGAATCTCACAAACAGTTTTTTTCACAAACATAGATTGTTAACATTCACAAGTTTTTACTAATAAAAACTTGTGAATGTTAACAATCTATGTCACCGAAGAAGTAGCATTAAAATAATGTTTTCAATTGAAGTATAAATATAACATCCAAAATTAGAGTAGTGTGGTTGTCAATTATGAGTAGAATGGTGCATATTACGCAGCGTATAAATAATCAATCAATTAAACATTTAACAACAACAAAGATAGAAAAAGTAAAGTATTAATATACCTCCCCAGAAAGCCTCCATAGGGAAAACTCTGACTATTTTCAGTTTCAGCTACTACATTTAACTCATCGTCAAGATAAATTTTCTTTAAAATGGTCAGATTTTCTGAATCTCCTATGTCAATTGCATTGTTACAATCCAGATCTACATATTTTTCATACTGCTTCAGGATTCTCAAGGATCCATTTTCCTGAAAGAAAAAATACCCTAAACCATCTATAAATAAATACAACTAAACTGGGGCCAAGGGACTGGGACATTTCTCTCTTATAAAGAGGTCTCTCAAAAGAGATATAAATCCTTTTTAGTTTTTTTTACAGAGGGTTTAAATGTCTCTTTTAACACTTTAACCACTTCATAGGCCATGCTGGCATTTTATTTTAGCAATGCATTATCAACCAGATATGCCACATTGGCATTTTGGCTATATGCAATTTTGCTCACAACAAAAAAAATCATATATTTATATTTGAGCTTTGAAATTTCTCTACTCAATGGCAAGATATACTTACGAAAATTTGATTATAAAAACTGACATCTGTCAAAAACATGGATTTTTAAATATTCTTTAATCAATTGATTTTAATAAGTAAAGAGTATGTATAAATATTTTAATGTATAAATATTTTTATATACGTACAAAATATTGATAAAAAATCCATGTTTTCGATAGATATCATTCATTTTAATTAACATTTTAATAACATATCCTGCCTTAGTAAAATGCTTGGCAATAAATGTTTTGAATGTGTCTTCAATTTTAAGATGTAAAGTCGAAGCTGGATATAAGATACCTAGACATTAGTGAAATATCCTACATATACGTACAAAATATTGAATTAAATAATCCATGGTTTCGATAGATATCATTAATTTTAATCAATATTTCAATAATATATCCTGCCATCAAGTAGTAAAATTTCGAGGCATATTAATAATATATTTTTTATAAGCAAAGTTGCGCACAGCTGGGAACGCCAACGTGGCATATGCAGTTGATAACGCATGTATAAAATAGTACCCAGTATGGAGTATGCGGTGGTGTATTAATTTTTGCAAAAAAATGCAGTTTTGCGCATAAACTCCCCGCAAAACCGTGCGATCGGTGAAGTGTTAATGAGCTTTTACTTATGTCTAGGTATCCTATATCCAGCTTCGACTTTACAACATAAAATAAAAGACACATTCAATACATTAATTGCCAAGCATTTTACTAAGGCACAATAGATGGAGCCATTTGCCAATATCTGCAGTTTATTATAAGTGCTTTCTTCTTCTTCTTCTAGCCTTTGTCTAAATCCAATGTTGCATAAAGCACTGCACCATATCGATAGTCTTATCTTTATCATTCATTACATGAAAGCAAGGTCATTAGTCCTATACATCATGTATATTAAATATCATTTATATCCCAGAGTGATATTAAATAAATATGAAAGTAAAAAATCACTGATATTTATTTTGACTCTATTGCTAATTGAACTCAGGACTTCCAGCACAGTAGCCGAACACGCTAACCACTACACTACGGAGACAGACTTAAAGCAGGTCATAACACAGCATCAAATGGTCCTCTTCAAGTGTAAGGAAGCTAATCACAAGATATTATTTAGCTGCCAATGAATGTGTTGAATTAAATATAAATTTTGGAATAACATTTTAAAATTACCAATATTTCTTTAGCTGCATCAGTTTCAGTTTTCTTTTCATAGACATAAGGGAATTTAGTTACTTTTTTGTCAGTTCCCAACATACTGCTTATGGTCTTTGCATTTAGCCTCTCTTCCTTGGCAGATCTCTGGTTTATAAGAAGCACATCACAACTTTCGCCCAGTTTTTCCTTCAAAAGATGAGCAGCAAAAGCCCCTATATTTTGAAATCCATAGACAAAATAATGAGATTTAAAAAAAGCCTTTTGATCACTGCAGTAGCGATGCTGTTGAGAGTAGCGGTAGCACTTAAATCGAGTAAAGATAGAAAAGAAGGCCTTTAAACTTGACATCTCATCCGTAGCGTGATAATCCAGTGTCCGACTAATAAATAATATTTACACATTGACTGCCACGGCAATTTTTAGAATTCCCGTCTAAAAACCCAACCCAATTAATGTTTTACTTAGTAAACACCACTATTTCTTAAAATCTACTGTGACACCTCGGCTGTCCAAACTTAAAACACAGTAAGGGACATTTTTTTGTAGTACGTTTTTTTTTGCATTTTTAGACTAAGTAGAATCTACTTAGTCCAAAATGCAAAAAAAACGTACTACAAAAAAATGTCCCTTACTGTGTTTTGAATTTGGATAGCCGACCTGTTTCGATGCATTCCGCATCATTTTCAAACACCGTGTGTGAAGCTAATTCTAAATTTTAGAGTTGGGTCCTTGGGACGTTGAAGGTTGAAGAGGAGGTAGGAGCTTTTTACCAGAAAGTGACTGGCGAATCAATTAATAAAATTAAAAATATTGTTTTACCTCTTGATTTATAATATTTTTTTGTTATAATTATATTTTCTGTTAATTTATTAATAAATTTTGTGTTCATGTAAGCCAGCATTGATTTTTGTTTTCTTCCTAGAAGCCATCTATCCATATTAGCACTGATATATTACGAGTTTATTGTTTATTGTTGCAAGTAAACACAGTACAAGATAACTCGTGATTAGCGTCCTAAGCCAAGAACGCAATTTACAAGTTATCTCGTAGTTGGCAGTCAAAGTGTTAATAATATTATTCTTTATCACTCACCAGGAATTGTATTTCCAAGAATAATAACGTCTGCAAAACATTTTGCTGAAATTCATAACAAAAAATTTACTGTTGTTTAATTTTGACGGAGGATTTATAAAATTGGATTAAATTGCCATTTATGTACACATCTCAACTGACTTCTAATTTTGTTGACTTTTTCCCAAATTGTGCCCCATATTTCACTTTTAATTTTGACATGAAAATATTTAAAAAAATTAAATGACATAAAACAAGAAATTCAATTGTTTTATTAGATTACATTTCAAGGTTTCTAAATTCAAAGAAATGATTATAATGGATCTTTGTCAGACGGGTGGAATATATAATTTAATATACTCAACCTATAAAGGATTGTATTAGACTCGTGCAGTGTTTATAACAGCCGATATAATTAATATTTTCATTCATTTTCTTTTGGAAAATTCGCCTTCGAAAAAATGTTATTTTCGAAGGTTTGCAATGAATGATGTCACAGAAACGATGGAATTATTTTAATGTTGGTGTCATTGCTAAATTATTGGCCGCTCTATTTGTTGATGTCTATGGTCCAACCCTCCCCCCTCCCCTCATATAATTGTATAAAACACAAATGGTAGTGTAGTGGTAAACAAACCATCTACACTACTACTATTACAGCTCTATAAACCATATGACGTCATTAAACGTTCGATGATGCACGTTTTTCGTTTTATAAAAATATCAGGGGGACCTGACATGACATGCACACATGAAGATTATTTTATGTTAATTTATTTACTTCCAAAAGAAACAAAGAATAATTGAGAAAGGGAGAGGAATAAATAATAAGACATTCATATAAAAATATTTTATCACATTTCTTTTTATTTCATAAAATATTTATTTTTTTAAAACTTTATACAAATGTAGTATTCTTCAACAATTACTTACAACCATAAATATACACATAACATATATTCTTACAACAAAGATAAGGCGCCCAGAGACAATCAATAAAGAATGACATATATTTTAATAATATTTTATCATAAATAATTCAAATGTAACTTTGTTTTAAAATCACTATAAATATTTTGTAGTAACTTAATTATAATGTCTACCGGTTTCAAATCTAACCGCTTCTTTATAAAGACTGATTAATACTATTAATCATATTATTATCGTATACAAAATAGCATTAATCAGTCTTGATAAAGAAACGGTTAGCTTCGAATCCGGTAGACATTATAATTATGTTAATTTAGTGATTTTAAAACAATGTTACATTTTAATTATAAAATGGAAAATCACAAAGTTAGCGCTTCAAATATAAATTATAAATTTTATCATGATTGACAATTATTATTTTTACGAATAATCTGTATTTCAGAGGTTTGTCTGAAAGTGAGAAAAAAATATGAGTTAGGAAATTATTAAATGAATTAACTTTGTGGAATAATGTAATTAAAATATCTCTAAATTCTTTTCTAATACAACTTTTGAGTTAATTAACACTTTGTTTGCGGGATATGCTTAAAAGCGTCTTTTAAATACTATTGGTAGAGAGCGGGAGACGCTTATAAGCGTTCTATTTGCTTACTTTTAGTAGAGCGCAAGAGACGCCAAAAAACAAAGTACAGATGGGAATTGGGTTCGCAGTTACTTGTGATTAGTATACGACCCTAAATAGTATTAAGGTCGGGGTTGATGAAAAAACCGCCGACAACAATGTGTTAATATAACCCAGGACTGGTGCCTGAATTGCAGCACTAGTCATCCTGCCATCATATAATAAATGATGAAATTAACATTGCGTCAATTTGATTCAGTGCCCAATGCACCATTGGGTGAGTATAAGGATCAGTAGTAGTAGTAGTAATAATTCGACAAGACCAACCTGCCGATGGTTATGCCTGTAGGAAGAGCTACCACTATGTTAAACAATATATCATTGGATATTGATCTGTTCCATGTGTCTGAAGGAGTTTTCCGAAGCGGGATTCTTCTACACCTTTAGCAATACGGCTGTCCAAACTTAAAACACAGTAAGTAACATTTTTTTTGTAGTAGGTTTTTTTTTGCATTTTTGGACTAAGTAGAATCTACTTAGTCCAAAAATGCAAAAAAAACGTACTACAAAAAAAATGTCCCTTACTGTGTTTTGAGTTTGGACAGCCAAATAGTTCTTGCATATTTTCGATTTTAATGTATACACTTTAAATATTTTAGTTTGTAATGTATATGTTAATTGAAAATAAATTAATAGAATTGAATTGAATTATTATGGTGCCATTTTTATACTATATTATGACCAACACGTCATACCATGAGCGTCATTGATAGAAATATTGACAATTTCACTGAACATCTCCGAGCCCCTAATATATAAATTTTATCTAATTATGATTTATTAGATTTATAAATATTCTCATGTAAAAAGATTTAAACTAAACGTCTACCTATCAAAGTATATACGGTAAATATGGCAGTCACAATGACGAAAGTCATTTGTGGCTCTTACACACACAGATGACTTAGAAATGCATATGGTGGACCACCCGGTATTTTCATAATTGCCACCTGGCAACCATGGATACAGTGAGAAATCCTAACCTGGCGACATTACAGAAAGGCCATTCCATCTTGAGCCTCCATGATAAATTGTAAACAAAAATAACAAAAACACGCCAAGGTATGACTTATAATAGAGAATAATAATGTACAATACAAAAAACTGAAAATATGGACTGATGGGAAAAACTATAGACCAGTGCTCACCAACATAAGGTCTGCGAGCGGAATCCGGCCCGGAAAAGATTTCCATACGGCCCTCAAAAAATTCCAAATTTCAGGCGTATAAATAATTCATGAAGAATATATCAACTAACTTACTAACCAGTGTCAATTTCCACAGGGGAAGGCAGAGGAAATATAACGCTTTACCACTCTGTCTTTGCAAACAATCCTTGCCTCTTCTACATTCATGCATGTACTCATACATACCCGCCGATTATTCTGATACCTGACCTGACCACTTTCAAGTATTTGAAATACTTGAATATGCCAAGTTTTCCTCGGTCATCCTCTGCTTCTATTACCAACCACATTCACCTCATAAATTTGTTTAAATATCCTTTCTTTACTCATTTGATTCACATACCAAAACCATCTCATCACACCTTTCTCAATTGTATTGATAATCTTTATAAAATCAAACAACTTTGTTTTAACCACTTTTTTATTATTAGTACACTTCAACCTACCGGTTTTGACAAGAACCTTGTCATCATCAGGGTGTATTAAATTCTAAAACATCAAAATACTCAATACTCAAAATTAATTACATTCCCTTACCAAAAACTTCCACTAAACTTCATATAAGTTTTTGGTAAGGGAATGTAATTAATTATGAGTATTTTAATGTTTTAGAATTTATTAAACCCTGATGACGACAAGGCTTTTGTCGAAACCGGTAGGTTAAAGTATACTAATAATAAAAAAAAATTGGTTAAAACAAAGTTGTTTAATTTTATAAAGTTTATAAAATATCCCACAAAGTATCTGCAAAAAAACATTCAAGAAATGTATTGATAATGCTTATCTCAGCCTTGCATTCTTTCCTTACATAAACACCATTCGAACATCTATAATACATCTTTTTGATACACATTTATCTGGGAGATCGCATTTCGACTGCATTCAGTATACTTTCATACTTATTTTGCCAACTCCATGCTTCATACATTAGGGTTATATTGAGTCCTGATCCCAGGAATCAATATAAATTCATGTTCTGAGATATTTAAAAAAAAACAGGATCTTTTCTCAAAAAAAGTTTAAGACCACTGCTATAGACAACGCCAAAAGATAGAGAAGAAATGGATTGTACGCCATATGCATTCTATAGACATGTGTTTAGTAGCAATTAAAATAAGACACCGTAAATTTCGTGAGCCGGATACATATCGATTTATAAATTTCAAATTACAAAAAACATATTACGTTAATACCCTGTTATGATATTTTTACATTGTTACAGAAATCCCACGTCATCAGTAAGAGATACTGATAATATAGGATCACTGCGTATAACTATATAATATTTGTACGCAATAATATTAACTCTTACCACTCTGTAGGCCAGACATTCAGGCCCGTATGATTCTAGTAGGCAGCTCCGTGGGCCACAATGTCTGGCCCGGCGCAAGTATAACTTAAGTCACTGATTTCTCTATCACCCAAGTATATTTTACCAAAAAATATTTCAGATAAATACAGTTAATCTTAATTAACATGGTCATACGAATTGCCAGAAGAGTGTCCCAAAATTAGGGAACCAAAATATTTATTTTAATGGTAGAAAAACGTCGCATTTTTTTATCAGAGTAGTTGATCAGTTATGAGAAAAAATGGTCAGAGTGGAAAGAGTTAAAAGCCAATGTTACAGTAAACCAAAAAAGTACAGTCGAAATTCATACTACGAAATTGGTACATCACAATAAAAAAAATGTTTCCATATTAACACACTAAGGGCGGGAAAGGTATTTCTACCCGTTCGGTCGACTGATGATACGGACGCAAAGGGTATTTTTACCTTCTACGCCGGCCTCGTTTCAAAGGCAGAAGAGAAGGAATTATTAAATATTTTTATATACATATTGTTGTCCGCCTTCGTAGTGTAATGGTCAGCACGCTCGGCTACCGTTCTGTAGGTCCCGGGTTCGAATCCCAAGTGGGGTAAAATAAATATTAGTGATTCTTTTCACTGTTATATTTATTCAATATTACCCTGGACTGGTACCTGAAGCGGAGGGCTGATCACCTTTCCTTCATGCGTAAACGATCAAGATAACACTGCGTTTATATGACGCAGTGCCCTATGCACCATTGGGGTGCGGATAAGGGTTTTATATTTTTATTATTTATATACATATTCCATAACAATCTCTTTGATTTTACACACAACGAAGGTTTGATAGTCCCAAGAATTAACAATAAATATGGGAGTCAAACACTGCAATATATCATTTCAAACATTTTTAATTTGTTGGTTGGGGTTAGAGGTCAAAATAAAATATGGAACAAAGGCAAAATAAAGGAATGGGTAAATGATCAAGAGTCAATTCTACGAAAATTGTAAAAAGTTTATATTCTTAATTTTCTCTCGCTTTTTTGTGTGTATATTAGGTTAAAATGGATAAAAACAATACAAACTTATGTGAAAAGAACTGCACTGACAAGACACACAAGATGGCTTGGTGGGTCTCTGCAAAAAAATATTTTTTATATGTTTAAAATTGTTCTTTAAATAAATATATACTATTTACGTAAATAAAAAAATAAGGTGTATATGTACACAATTATCGAATCGCATCGCCAGCTCTCCGCAGCCGTAAAAAAACACCCGTACTTAGTGTGTTAAGAAAATTCATAACAAATTTATTATTTTACTGTATAATCTATATAAATAAAAAAGTAAATGTTCATTTGTTCAAAACTTGATATCTCCCAAAGTAATTCATGGATTGCTCTGAAATTTTATAACGATGTTGTATTTGAATAAATAAAAAAAATGATGTTTATTTGTTCAAAATCTTAAATCTCCCAATGTTATTCATTGCTTTGAAATTTTTACAAAATGTTGCGTTCAAATGAAAGTGACATTAAATTATGTTTTTAAAATAAACGGATTTTTATCGCAATGGCAGCGCTATCTGTTGAAGGAACAGCAACACACGCGATACTTAACACTGCTCACGGCGGACAGCGTGCTTCTTGAAAGGAGATTTGAGATTTTAAATAAACCAGCTTTTACATTGTTATTAATAATGATAACTTTAGACTGGCAGAATTCATAACCTTGTATTCTCGTAATTAAAAATAATTATATCAATATGTCGATGAAATGCAGTGCCCTATGCACCATTGGGTACAGATGAGAGTTAGAAGAATCAGCATGTAGTGAAAGTTTACATTGAACACCAGTTTTGTTTTATTATTGCGAGCTATTTATCACAATTCGGCTCTTTTTATAAAACGCCCTGATCCGGCACTGCATGCCAGAGGCTGAATAATTAATTCCTTTTGAGTAATGTGTTTATTTTAGTCTCTGCGTGTGCAATAAATTAGTACTTTTCCTTCAGCGTTAACAGCGTCATATGTTAAAAGAATAGCTCCAATTAGAAAGAAATTAAGAGTTACGAAATTAAAGTAATTATATATACAAAATTATATGAAAAACAAGTATGTACAGATGTCTATAATTCATTCTAGACCACAGGTTCTCAACTATTTTAATGTGGCGAACCCCTGTAAAAAAATTCATAAATGGGGGAAGAAAATTGCCAGAATGGGGAGAGACAATATTTTGTCATTTGAGTGTGTCCAAATACTAGTTATTTTTACATTTTTCGCATTTCAACATAGATGAAGACTGAATAGAAAAACCCAGATTTGTGAACACGTATTTAGACACACTAGTGCTGGGGTTCCCAATCTTTTTCAGCCCGCGGCGCACTTACAACTTTAGTATTTTGTCACGGCGCCCTACTTTAGTCAGCTATTTGGAAAAGACAATGTGACTAAATATGTGTGTACATATATTACAGTCGAAAGAAATAGGTAGGTACCTACAATAAAAGTTGTTGGGTAGAAAGATGCTAGCTCTCAAAAAATAAATTGTTGCTTCATAGGTACCCGAGAATATTTGTGGTTTCGGATAATGATAGAGGATCGACTCACGGCGCCCCTCTTTACTTTCTACGGCGCACCAGAGCGCCGCGGCGCACACTTTGGGAACCCCTGCACTAGTGAATAAATTAACCGGTCATATTATAATCTATTGTTCACAATCAAAATGTTGTGAATTAAATAACTGGTCAAATTATGAGCTGAAAATCATGTTCTAAGGTGTTTACAAATATGTAAAAATGATCCGGTGTTTGGATCATAAAGACATAAAAGAGTCTCTGCAAAATTAGAGCTTTCCAAATCCAAACGTAGATGGCTCCAGTGAACTCACATGTAGAGCTTCATGAGATTAATGATACATGTAGGAGTTATAAAAACTTTAGTAGCTTGGTTGTCAATCATGGGTAGAATGGTGAAAGTTGCACGTGTGTAAAGTGATCACTTAACCAGCATATGACAGGTCATAAGCCCTGTAAATACCCGGACTTTCATATCCTTCTTCATCCATGTTGAGATGTCAAAAATGTAGACAATATCCTTTCCAAAAATTCGAGTAGTGGTTACCAATCGTGGGTAGAATGGTGAATGTTGTATGTGTGTAAAGTGATTGCTTAACCAGCTTATGACGGGTCGCAAGCCCTGTAAACACCCAGACTTCCATATCCTTCTTCATCCATGTTGAAATGTCAAAAATGTACGGACTTTTTCAAAAATTTGAGTAATGCGGTTGTCAATCATGGATAGAATGCTGAATGTTGCACGCGTATAGAGTGATAACTTAACCAGCCCATGACAGGTCATAAGCTCGGTAAATACCCAGACATCCCATATCCTTCTCTTAGACTCAAGTTAGACTCTTCCTCTATGTTGTTCCTAAATATAGAGACAATATCCTTTCCCTTCCTTCCGCCTTCTAAGGTCTGTAGTTCTCTCCGCCGGTAACGGCAGGACGGCACCGCCAGCGCTGGGAACCCATGTCCTCGACTCACGAGTAGACTGTGAAGTTGTTGGAGTCCTCGTTGTCGTATTTGGTGGACCCCTTGTTGACGAGCTTGGCAAGGTCACCCGCATCGTAGCCAATGAGCTGCTTCAGGTCGCAGACAAAACGATACACAAACCTGGAAAAATATTACAAAGATACATACATAAGTTGGGTGAAAATGGCATTAACAGAAAATTTGTGAAATCAGGAAGCTAACACCACATCGTCTAAGCACCAAAATTAGTTTACAACATTTTAAGTGTGTCCAATTGAGTGTGTTCACAGAATCTGGATTATCTCCAATTACAGGAGTTATTTTCATTTTATTTTTTGACATCTCATCAAAGATGAAGAAGAATATGAAAGTCTGGGCATTTACGGGGCTGACGACCGTCATAGGTTGGTTTAAGTGATCACTTTACACGCGTGTAACATTCACCAATTTTACCCATTATTGACAACCACACTACTCAAATTCTTTGAAGTTCTATATATATGAACCAATTTCGAAACATTGTTCTTGAATCACTAAAACTTCACTAGAGACATCTTAGAACTTCCAATAATAGGTAGAATTGGTGAATGTTCCACGTGTGTAAAGTGATCACCTAAACCCGCCTATGATGGTCGTCAGCCCCATAAATGCCCAGACTTCCATATTCTTCTTCATCTTTAAATTAGTAGTTGGTCTCTCTCTCGTATGGGGTAGCATTCTTGGTCTGTACATGATGCCGATGCTGCAGAACAGAGTTGTGAGTCAAATGATTTACCTTTTGCCGTGAACTTTGGATATCATGTCTCCATCGTAGTAGTACCGCAAAGCCCTGGACAGCTTCTCGTAGTTCATGGTGGGCTTGTGCTTGCGAAGACCCCATAATCGGGCCACTATCTCCGGCTCCTGAAGCTTGAACTCTCCGTTTGTACCTTAAATGTGAAGTGACACTCGTTTAAATATCACAAGACATATCGCTCACTCCTTTCATGAACGTCATAAATCAAAAAACTTGAGTTTTCAGGAGAACGTTTTCAAAGTTTAAAAATACAACACAATGTATTAAAAATAAATATCAAGCCACTTATTGATCTTTTTACTGTGCAACAGATCTTTTTAGGTATAACCTGAAGGTTTTTTCTCCATTTTAAAAATATTTAGTATATTTAAAAACATAATTAAACAATACCTTTTCATCAAAATGCAAAAACAACATTTTCTGCCCTGTAGCGGGTAAATATTAAGTTAAAAATATGCCTCTTTTTCTGGGATATAGTACATTTTCCAGGCATTCTGAAAACATGCATGACTGAAAATTTACAATTTTTGATTTATGACGTTCTTGAAAGGTGTGAGCGATATGTTCAGTGTATGTTGTGAATAAAATAACTAGTCAAAAAATAAACTGCATAAAAATAGCCGGACCTCTATAATCTAAACCCTCGCTAATCCAAACATCCCTCCCGCGCTTCTTAAAAACAGAAATCCATGCTACCACCAACATTACACCAGTTGCAGAAATATTTGACGCTGAAGCAGTAGCACATATTCCCAATTCAAGAGCGGTGTCTGCCTTATAAACATGCCAAGAATGGACTAACCAAGTGGATATTCCTGTACCAGAGAAGATGCTTTCACGTAAATTGCGAGACAAAGCTTTTCACTTGTCATTAAATAAATCTTTACTAAACAAAATATTTTATTTCTCTAAAAGGTTTAGTAAAAACATTTCTTTCTTAATTTGAAATTCTTTTGCATTTCACAATATATTATAATTACAAGTACAAAAATATATAAAATATTAAAATATATAAAAAATATACAAAAAACGATCCCATAAAGGCATGGCCTGTGTGTGGGTAAACATTATATTGGTTATGATAAAGATCACTGGCAGGAAGACCATAGATATTATCAGTAATAAAATTAGATTAAAAGTGCTAATATAAACTACAAATATTTGATTACATATAAGAGAAAACGAAAAATTAAAAATATGAAAATGAAAAAAGTTAGCAAATATGTATTATATGAGTTATACGTTTAAAAGAAGAAGGTACTTAGATCTTTTTTTTTAATAGATAATTTAAGCATAATTTTAAATCTAAAATTCAAAATTTCACAATACATATTCATTTTATTTGATATAAAATACCCTACAGATTCTCTGTACTGCAATACGAACGCTCCACTAGTCCAAACAGAGGGTACATTTTCGGCATTCGGATTAAAGAGGTCTTCGGCTGTCCAAACTTAAAACACAGCAAGGGACATTTTTTTTGAAAAACGTTTTTTCTCCATTTTTGGACTAAGAAGAATCTACTTAGTCCAAAAATGCAATAAAACGTTTTTTAAAAAAAAAAGTCCCTTACTGTGTTTTACGTTTGGACAGCCGTCTTGCTGGTGAGGGTTTAGAAGAAGAAAAGGGGTCTTACCGATCCACTGGATGACTTGCGTGTGATCGGTGCTGGTGAGGAGCTCCAGCAAGAACTGCCAGAGTTGGATCTGGCCGTTGTACCCGCTCCGACTCACGCTGGCCGACATCAGGGTGATGGAGGTATTACAGGACACTTTGCTCTCTGGCGGAGTAGCCTGCAATCACAAATAGAATTTAGTTTTATACCGTTAAAAATGGAATTAAAAATAACAAGAGTCGTGTTGTAATGCTGTGGTTACAGCATATTTTGATAATATTATAATATGCTATAGTTAAAATGTAACTTTGTTTTAAAATCACTATAAATATTTTATTTTAACTTAATTATAATGTCTACCGGATTCGAAGCTAACCGCTTCTTTATCAAGAATGATAAATCAGTATTGATAAAGAAGCGGTTAGCTTCGAAACCGGTAGACATTATAATTAAGTTATAATAAAACATCTATAGTGATTTTAAAACAAAGTTACATTTTAATTATAAAATGGAAAATCACAAAGTTAGTGCTTCAAATATAAATTATATAATATGCTAGTTTCGAGGTTTGATACTACTCAGCCACAATTCAAATATTCTCAAACACAACTTGCAAACAATGTTTCAGCCTTCATTTTGTAGTAAGACATGATGAAATTGTACATGATAACACTTGTTTTTTACCACTTGAGTTATATTTATTTGAATGACTAGTTTTGAAGCTACAGATGCTTCCATCTACGGGTCTAAATTATATTCAGAACTGAAGATGGATGCATCTGTAGCTTCCGAAACTGGTACTTAAAATAAATATAGCTCAAGTGATAAAAAACAAGTGTTTTCATTTAAAAAAAGTTTAAAGACACAAAACATTATAAGACATCGCGTAAAATCAATATCGGAATTGAAGGATGATAATAATTTTGTCCGCTTCCGTAGAGTAATGGTCGGCACGTTTGGCTACCGTACTTGAGGTCCCGAGTTCAATTCTCAGGTAGTAGGTCAAATAAAATAATGATTTTTTACTCTAATATTTATTCAATCATTTTTTTATTTAAACTTCATGTACAGAAAATAAAAAAGTACATTAGCGGGCTTATTGCTAAAAAGCAATATCTTCCAATCAAACAAAAACAGACTAGTGATATTGATCAAGACGTTTGATACCTTATATAGCTGTTTGCAATCAGAGGGTAGATAGTACGGCTGTCCAAACTCAAAACACAGAAAGGGACTTTTTTTTTGTAGTGCGTTTTTTTTGCATTTTTGGACTACGTAGAATCTACTTAGTCCAAAAATGCAAAAAAAACATACTACAAAAAAATTTCCCTTACTGTGTTTTAAGTTTGGACAGCCGAGTACTTGAATATAAAAAATAAATAAATAAATTACAAATTAAAATATAAAAAAAACATAAAAAACAAAATATGAAAATAAGGAGGGCAAAGGAAAAAGGGAGTTTAAGGAAGGAGGTAGAGGGAAAAACTAAGGGAGGATTGATGGACAGTTAGGATTCTAATGATAAATATTAATGTCTCTTAAGACGTTTCTTAAAAGTTATTAGAGAAGGTGCATTATTTTACAAGGAGAATATTACCCAGGGCCTCAAATATCATTCATTCGTTGACGAATCAAGATAACACCACATTTATATGATGCAGTGCCCTATGCACTATCAGGTGTGGATGAGGGTTTGAAGAAGCATACTTACTTTTGGTTTCTTCCTTATGGCTACCGGACTTGTCGAAGATGTGTTTTGAGTATCCGGCTCATTGGGATCTTCATTCTGTACCACAGCTGGAAAATAATTGTTTTTTATTAATGTTTTACTTAGTAAATACCACTATTTCTTAAAATCTATTGTGACACATCGCTCACTCCTTTCAACAATGTCATATATCAAATAATTAGATTTTTCAGGAAATCGTTTTTAAAGTTTAAAAATATGATAAAATGTATTAAAAACAAATATCAAGGCACTTATTGAACTTTTTACTGTGCAACGGATCTTTTTAGGTAAAACCTGAATATTTTTTCTCCATTTGAAAAATATTTAGTATATTTAAAAAAATAATAAAACAATACCTCTTCTTTAAAATGCAAAAACAACACTTTCTGCCCTGTAGCAGGTAAATATTACGTTAAAAATATGCCACTTTTGCTGGGAGATAGTAACATTTTCTGGGCATTCCGGAAACATGCACAACTGAAAATTGATGATTTTTGATATATGACGTTGTTGAAAGGAGTGAGCGACATGTTTTGATGCATTCCGCATCATTTTCAAACACTGTATGTGATGCTAATTCTAAATGTTAGAGTTGGGTCCTTGGGATGTTGAAGGATGAAGAGGAAGTAGGAGCTGTTTCTTATTTTTATTTATTTATTTATTTAATTATTTTTATTTTATTTTTTATTTTTTATTTCCTATCAGTGGGAACATAGATGATAGGGGGGAGGGCTTTAAGATGAAGATTGACTGGAGCATTTCGTCATGTAATGTCGTAACATCGCTCGCGGCGAGCATCAGCGAGCATCCAAAACTATGGATGGAGCGCTCGGCTCGCTGTACCGACTATACGAATACTCGCATCGTAACATGTTACGTTACGACAAAATGGCTCCGGTCAGTCTTCACCCTTAGAAGTAATTTAATAAATATCGGCTTCTGAGTGTAGAAGCAGGACGATAGTTTATTTTATAATGAAAAAAATATAATTCAACATACCTATAAATTTACAATTCCTCAAGAGTTCTAAATGTGTCCAAAATAAGTCTCCAGGATCTGATGGACATTTTTCTCTGAAAGAAAACCAAATCACATTGCATCATTTAAAATTGCTCTTATAATTGCTCTTGTCCGCCTCGGCTACCGTTCTGGAGGTCCCAGGTTCGATTCCCAGGGGGGGTCAAATAAATATAAGTGATTTTTCCACTCTAATTTTTATTCGATATTACCCTGGACTGGTACCTGAAGTGGAAGGCTGATCGCCTTTCCTTCGTGTGTTAACGATCAAGATAACACTGTGTTTATAATGCAGTGCCCTATGCACCATTGGGGTGCGGAAAAGGGTTTGAATGAATGAAAAATTGCCCTTATATATGGACGTATCCACAGTGTAACGGTTAGGGTGTTTGGCTACCATACTGAAAATCCCCGGTGCGAGTCCCAGGAGGTTCAAAATAAAGGTGATTTTTCCCTGTTATTATTTATTTAATATCACTCTGGACTGGTACTTGAAACACAGAACCGATCACCTCGCCTTCATGCAATAAACGATCAAAATAACAGTGCGTCTATAGAATGCAGTACCCTAAGCATCTTTGGATGCGGACAAGGGTTAGAAGAATGTCTTAGCCATGATAATATACTGAGCATGGTAATATACTGACAGTGGTAATATATGAACCATGGTAATAAACTGAGTTTGGTAATATATTGCGTATGGTGCACTCAGCCAAGAAATATACTCTATATAGCATAGTAATCTACTGAGTGTGGTAATATATGAGTATGGTAATATACTGAGCGTAGTAATATACTGAGTGTGGTTACATATGAGCATGGTAATATACTGAGCATGGCAATATAATGAGCATAGTAATATACTTAGAGTGGTTATATACTCAGCGTAGTAATCTATTGAGCATAGTAATATATTAGTAATATATGAGCATAGTAATAAGCTGAGCATGGTAATACACTGAGCATGGTAAAACACTGAGCATGGTAATATACTGAACATGGTAATACACTGAGCAAGAGGTCTCACTGTAGAGAAGACTTGAGTAACTTATCATATTCTATAAACGGCAATTGAGAAAAATAAGTGACCTACTTGAATTCTTGAAGGGACATTTCACAAAGATGCTTTCCTGTTATCGACCAATCGTAGAGCTTGATTCCGGTGAGATTAAACTGTCTCACGGCCCACTGTATCCAGTGTCTTACTTGGGGAATCGACCTATGACAATAATAAACGATTAATTTATTGAGTTTCTGATCAATAGAAAAGCTTATTCATCTCACCAATAGATGTTACTAGTGAAAATTCTAGTGATTCTTGTACAATGTTTCAAAATTGGATCATATATATATATATATAGAACTTCCAAGAATTTGAGTAGTGTGGTTGTCAATCATGGGTAAAATTGGTTAATGTTATACGCGTGTAAAGTGGTCACATAAACCAGCCTATGACAGTCATAAGCCCCGTAAATACCCAGACTTCTTGTTCATCTATGTTGAGATGTCAAAAAATAATACAATGAATGACTTCTATAATTGGAGATAATCCAGATTTGTGAACAAGTATTTGGACACACTCAAAATGTTGTAAATAAATTATCTGGACAAATTATAATCTTAAATAATAAAAATGAAAATGGTATTTTCTAGCGTTTCTCATGTGTGTGATTATAATCCAGGATTCGGACCTCACATACTAATATAAGAGTTTCTGCTTAGTAAAAAGCTTCTTTACATCTCACCAATAGATGTCTCTAGTGAAGTTCAAGTGATTCAAGAACAAGGTTTCTATGACGGTCATAAGCCCTGTAAATACCCAGACTTCTTTGTTGAGATGTCAAAAAATAATATGATAAATAACTGCTATAATTAGAGATAATCCAGATTTGTGAACTAGAAGTGGACACACTCAAAATGTCATCATTTCTGTTTTTTTTACATATTTATCTCCATACTCTTCTTCATCTATGTCAAGATTGACAAAAATGTAAAATATAAATGGATATTGAAAGCCTTATGTACCAAAATTTGGGATCCTCCGGTATCCTCAGCCTCATCTGGTCGGCTTTGAACTGCGCGTCGACCATCCACTTGGCCAGTTTGGACACGCCCCCTTGGGTGATTTGCAGGGGGTCGACTTCCCCCTCTCCTTGGCTTTCCGTGTCAGCGCCCCCCTGCAGCTCCGCGTCACTCCTGCCCAGCACGTCATCCACGCACTCCACGTCGCCCACCTCTTCCATGAGCTGCGCTCCGGGGTCCATATCGTTGGGACCTTAAAACAAATATTAAAATATATTATTTTATGTAGGCTAGTCGGCCTCTGTGGGGTAATGGTTAGCGTGTTTAGCTACTGTCCTGGAGGTCCCGGGTTGGATTCCCAGCGTGGGTGAAAATAAATACTGGTGATATTACACTCTAAGGCAGCTTGTGCACTACAGGGAATTTTACAGTCCAGCAGCCTGGTTTTGAAAAATAAAACCGACTACGACAGTTTAGCATGATCAAATTTATGCGCACCATGATCATGCACCGATCAAGCACACCAATCGGAAGAAAGAAAGACAAAAGCACAAGCCAATCCAAGCCAATCATCCGTTTTATATGCTAACTGAAGTGCCGGACGGTAAAATTCCATGTACATAGTGCACAACATAACGCCCTAACACTTATTTAATATTACCCTGGACTGGTCCCTGAAACCCAGGACTAATAAATCTTGCCTTCATGTCAGTAACGGTCATGATAACTCTGCACTCGATACAACGCAGTGCCCTATGCACCATTGGGTGCGGATAAGGGTTTGAAGAAGAAAAAGAAGATGGTTATATAACACATCAAACGATGAATGATAAGGAGAGTTACCACTCAAAAACTCTATTGAACAACCACCAGTTTTGTCTAACAGTTTTATTGGAAAAAACTGGTCTACAAATAATTTACATTTTTACATACCTTCGAGTGACGGCATTTCCATAAAGGCGAGTCTGTCTTCCTTGGCCATGTGCAAGAACTCTTCGTCCGGTTTAAGCACATCGACAATATTGATTCTCTTCTGATTAGGTCGGATCTGAATATTGACCTGCACCAGCCCTGCCCTGTCGATGCACTGTTCCACCAGGGTCTTGTGGCTCTCCAACTAAAAAAATTAACAAAAACATGTAATAAAAAATAAAAACAATAACAACAAATCGACGTGCCCTACGTAAAGTGCTCTAACTACATTTTTGTCAATTTTGAGATATTTGGTGTACGTTATCAACTGACCGTTATCTGCAAATATAAATAAACAAAAAAAAATTATAAAATAAATTACGCCTAGTTTTCAGGCGTATAAGACGCTATCTACATCAAATTTTCAAAATGAACTGAACTCCTAAAACGCTAACTACTCAATTTTGACAAAGCATAAAGTTTTAAAACAATTTAATACATTATTTTATCGTGTTTTTAATGTATAATACTAGTTTAGAATTACAGATAAAACCGTTAATTAATAAAAAAAAAATATGTTGAAAAAATCTTCTAAGCTCTCTCCTGTAAAGTAACAGATTTTCAGATAGAGTACTTTACATAGGGGCCGTCTAATCGTTCTTGCAATATTGATGGATTTTTTTTAAAGGATTAACCCGCAAAGATTCTATTTTAGATGCTTGTTTGCAGGTAGGATAGTAAGGATGGGAAGGTAAAAATGTGAAAAATACATAAAACTGCGAGTGGAACTAATGCCCAAGCATGCCTCAATCTCACAGTATGTCACATGACGATATTGCAATATAAGTTCACGCAAAGAATGAATTTTCTCCTACACAACAGCTGATTTTAGTCGACCTTCGTGAAATCCTGTAACGAAATGCGACCACAATTGAATACAGAAAACCAGCGAAACTTGGTAGCTGGAGATGGTGCTTCATCACCAAAAGTCGCAGCGAGTTGACCGGCATACTGTTGTTGGTTTAATCCACGCCGAAAGTCATAGAAAATCTTCGCACAAAAATGTTCACGATTTAGTTTCATTAATTTATTTTTCAAGTACCCGTAAACTACAAAAATATCACTCGTATGACAAAACGTTATGAGTATATTTACCATTAAAAATGGCAAACTTTACAGAGACAATGTCAGATTTCACATTTTCACACTGGTGTTGCCATATCTCACGACTTAAGTAGCAACCTATGTACAGCTAGAGAGCATGCTTAATAAGTAGCATGTCTATCTGTAACTTAAATGTCATAGCAAAAATAGTATGTTTTCTTGAATGTTTTTCGCAGATACTTTGTGGCACATTTTATAAACTTTATAAAATAAAACAACTTTGTTTTAACCACTTTTTATAAATTAACTATAACCTAACTATGAGTATTTCAATGTTTTAGAATTAGTAGATAAACCCTGAGGATGACAAGGTTCTTGTCGAAACCGGTTGGAAAAAGTGTACCAAGAGAAAATGGTTAAAACAAAGTTGATTTATTTTATAAAGTTTAAAAAATTGTATGCTCCGTAATTCTTGGTCCAATTGCAATTATTGATAATTTACTCGGTTAGCGACTTAATCACTTTATCCACGCAGTAAAGTATCGGGATTGGTACCTATTTAAAGGAAAATTAAATTAAACAAAATCTGCTTGCCATTTTTGAGTCTTGGAGCCAGAATTCATAGTCGGAGAGGTCCGTCCCAATTCTCTGCTCTAACATCACTCTGAGCCGCGAGAGGCTGGTCCTGATGTCCATGAGTTGAACTAATACATTATCTGAAATCAGAAAACAATCATGAGAACGAAGAAGAAAGTTATGAAACTAATATGCTTATGGGTAATCATGTAAAAATGTTTATTAACACACTAAGGACAGGAAAGGTATTTCTACCTGTTCACTCGATTGATGCTTAAGGACGAAAAGGGTATTTTTACCTTCTGCGCCAGCCTCATTTCAAAGTCAGTAAAGAAGGAATTATTTAATGTTTTTATACGAATATTTTGTACCAATCTCTTTGTTGAGGTGTTAACTACATGTAAATAATTCAAATTCCATCGCCAGCGGTCCACAGGCGTAAAAAACACCTGTCCGAAATGTGTTAAGTTGGTAAATAAAACAATCATATCATTACATTTTTGACATCTCAACATAGATGAAGAAGGATATAGGTATCTGGGTATTTACAGGGCTTCTGATCTCATTACACACTTGCGACATTCACCATTTTACCCATGATTGACAACCACATTACTCAAATTTTTGGAACTCCTATACATATCATAAATCTCATGACGCATTTATGTGCGAATATAAACTCATGATGTGATACATTTTGTAATATCAGCTATTTATTCATTTATCACTCAAGGATAAAAACACCGATATGTATTATCAATAAAATAGCACATCTTTTGTCATCGTTTAACAGATATAATATGCAGCAGGCGCCGTGGCGTAGTTGGGTAGGAGCTCGACTGCAAAACTAGCGTCGTGGGTTCGATTCCCGCCAATTGCAAAATGAATTCAGGGAAGATTTATTTTCAATTGATCTGGGTGTTTGTGATGTATTTTTCACATTTACCTTCCCTATCCTTACTATCCTACCTGCAGACTAGCATCTAAAATAGACGCTTTGCGGGTAATTCCTTCAAAAATAAAAATAAATAATAAAATATTAACAAAACAAGAATTTTTCTTCTTTATGGACCATGTAAGGTCCCCCCAACGTTGACTATGTATATCGTAGTCGTACAGGAGAAAGTGACCAACTACCAAAACGTAAAATGTTCCGGAGGGCCATTTAAGTCACTATTGCTTGGCAAGAAAATAAACACCAATGCAGTTAGTCATTTTTAATTAGTCAATATATTATACTTCCAAGTTTAAAATCCTTTGGGATTTTTTCAGGGCAATATTAAGCTAGTCAGATAACAAATAGTCAATGATCACGTTTTTGTAAAACAATGCACTTGGTCACTTTTTCCTGTATGACTACGATATGTCCCTGTCTTGGGCAGCTCTAAACAGCACCTAAACTATTCTAATCCCCGTCCAACCTCGTATATTCCGGAGCCAGGAAATTCGCCTTCTGCCCACACCTCATCAACCTATTTTGCCTTTTAGTATTAGGTGCAAAAACTTAATAGTCCTTTCCTCTAAGCACATGCCCCAGATAGGACACCTTCTGGATGTTGATATTTCTAATATATAATAATTAGTTTTTGAGTGATACATACCATTAGAGTCTACCGTGTCTTCGTCCAATGCACTGCTTTCCACTTCTTGGTCTTCAGAATACACACTGTGGAGTTCATCTGCCTGACTTGATAAACCTGAAAAAAAGAAAACATTTAATAAAATCTAATCGCATATAGTGTCGGCCTCCGTAGTGTAATTGTAAATAAACCCTGAAGAGGGCAACAGGTTATTGCCGAAACTAGTTGGTTGTTAATAAAAAATGTAAGTGGCTCAAAAAGAAAAGTCTTTTTAATTCTCAAAAAATTATATACCACTGTGATCCACAAGTAAATGCTTTCAATATTCAAAATACAATACCCTATAAACCAACTTTTGTCCGCCTCCGTAGTGTAATGATCAGCACGCTAGGCTCCCGTACTGGAGGTCCCCAGTTCGATTCCCAGGGGGGGCCAAATAAATATTAGTGATTTAATCACTGCAATATTTATTCAATACTACCCTGGACTGGTACCTGAAGCGGAGGGCTGATCATCTTTCCTTCATTTGTTAACGATCAAGATAATACTGTATTTATATGACGCAGTGCCCTATGCACCATTGGGGTGCGGGTAAGGGTTTGAATGAATAAACTAACTAAAGAAAATATATCCATTTTTTAATTAATGTTTTACTTAGATAATACCACTATTTCTTAAAATCTACGTGACATGAGTTTCGATGCATTCCGCATCATTTTCAAACACTTTTCATTTTACGGTGTTTGAAAATGATGCGGAATGCATCGAAACACGTGTCACAGTATATTTTAAGAAATAGTGGTATTTACTAAGTAAAACATTAATTAAAAATGGATAGATTTTACCACAAAGTGACTGCCGAATCAATTAATGAAAAGAAAATATATCAATAAATAGAAATAAGTTACACAGGTCGGCCTCTTCGGAGAACTGCGAGATGATGTTGTTATCGGTGTCCATGGCTATGAGTCTTCCGTCCACGAGGCGATACTGGCGCGCCACCTCGTCAGGTACTTCCAGTTTAATCGTCGGCGGTGACAGCAGATCCTCGAGTTTCTCATCGGGATCCATCTGAAAACCCATAAAAACGTGACTTAACCCTGACTGGTCCAATGTCGAATCTCATTCCGAGTGAATTTTTTCCTTGTATGTCCCGTGTCGAATATCATTCAACATTTTTTTCATCCTTTATGTATTTATTTTTTTAACCGGATCCGCGCGGCTCGCATAACCGTATGTGTTTTCACAAAACATGCCCCCTTACGCGGCTGACATAAGCGTATGTGTTTTTACTTTGCTCCAAGTTTCGAACCTCAGTTCAACTTAGAGGGATTTTTTCATGTTGTGGAACTTTCAATAAAATAATACGTCAATCCTTGGCCTTATGACATCTGTTGAAATATCTGACTAATAATTTGTAACATCACAAGGATAAATAAAAGAACAGATCCCTGATTTTTCTTGAGGTCGATAATTAATCCGTGCCATAATCATGCCCTATATCTGTCTCACTCTCGACGCTATGCATCGCCAGTGGGTAAGAGTGACACACGATGCGTGCTTTGATTTATTTATGTTACGATTTTATTTGTTTATATTACGATATATTTCAAGAATAATGTGACACAAGTGTATTATAGAGTACCATAAAGGCACAATGAATCTCATTGAACGTTTTTGACTTAATTAAATACATGATAAAAGTAATCATTTAAAAAACGGCGAAATACCGCCGCGCATGGGTGTCTCTCAGGAACAAAGTTAACGCGGTTAAAAAATTAAAGGAAATTTTGTGTTTTTATTATTTGCAAAAATATTTCGATTTCATACTATTTCTGTGAGCCTAAGCAGCTCATTAATAGATATAGGTATCAAATTGTGGTAGAGTGGGTTCGAACCGAGAAACTCTGACTCAAAAGTCCACAACACTACCACGGGACTACAAGCCGACATTAGTATTAACACACTTCAGACAAGTGTTTTTAAACACAAGCAGACAGCTGGCAACGGGATTTGATAATAATGTACAAAGAGATTGGTACATAATATTCATATAAAAACATTAAATATGTAATTCCTTAATTTCTGACTTTGAAATGAGGCCCGCGCAGAAGGTAAAAATACCCTTCCAGTCCTTAAACATCAATCAACCAAGCAGGTAAAAATATCCTTCCATCCTTAGTGTTTTTATATTAATATTATGTACCAATCTCTTTGAAAAGGTCTAAACTATATGTACACAATAGCTCCAATTAGAAAGAAATTAACATGAATGACATTGAAGTACTTATATATACAAAATTATATAAAAACTAGGATGTACTTCTTAACTCTCTTCCTCTCTGTATTACTCCTTAAGCATCAATCGACCGAACGGGTAAGAATACCTTTCCCGTCCATAGTATGTTACGTCAAAATGCAAGCTCACTTTTTTTCAATAGGAGAGCTTAGGATTTAAATAAACTCAAAATATTGACCATTTGTTGCATCATTTGCAAAATTCGCTTATTGAAATACTTTTAATATGGAGGTGTTTCACGCATCCTCACGCATATGCATGGTTTTGAAAAGTTGGTACCAGTACTGTCAAAACCGGCGCGAAAAAAATCTCACTTGTCATTTCTCAAGTATGTTAAATTCGATATTCGCTCTGGATACTGATTATTTTAATTTTAAAATAACTGAACTACGAGATAAAGATACATATTTAAATATCTATCTTTATTGCGTTATTTTAGGCGTAGGCGACAAAACGACTTACTTGATAAATTGCCTAGCTGACAGAAAATGATAACAAAATATTTTAGAACAAATTAAAGAATCCATCAAATTAATATAAAATAGGTTACTAAATCTAATTTATTCCATTTATTAACAGCGGTAGGAATAGAAAATCAAGCGAGTAATATGAAGAATAAAATGTAAACTGTCAACTGTCAAAAAGTTTATGTACTTTTAGGTCATGTAAACTTTAGCCATGTTTTTGACGTGTGAGCGTATAACCAAAAAGTGTAACACGGTTATAATGATTGTAAACTATGCGCTTGAAGTAAAATCGTTTCATGTCTTACTTCAATAAAAGAAAATATTTACTTTTTAGAAATTAATGCAAAAGAACATGTCAACATAATTTGTTCAAGGATACAGATACAGACACCAAACGAATATGTACGATTTTTTACTTACTGAATATGTCGTAGCCCCCGTCGATTTGGCTGTAATTATAGCGATATACAACAGTTACAATACGATGAATAGATACGTTATTATAACTATTATATTAAAAGGCGTATATAAATTATACGCGGTCGAAATTGAACGATAATGACAAAATAGCTGCTTCCACTTCCTCCAAAAATTCATAGACAACTTTTTTAAAAATATTTAAGATAATTTTTATAATGAAAGATAAGTACTTACCTACATTTGTGCAACCGCAGTCGGGACCCACGTTTGTGACATTGCAGAAATGTACTGCAAATGATTTGGTGGCATTCCAATTAAACTCACTCTCTCAGAACGTGATGTTCAGATTGAAATTATTTTGTCCAATTAATGCTGTGTATTGACATACGTAGTATTTTTTTGATCAGCAGCGATATGGTCAAATGGTTTTTTTAATAAATAAATACATTTCAAAAGTCAAAATGTCAAAAGTCTGCCTAATTGGAGAATATGTATGACTAGATATATGGATGTGAAGGAGGCTAAGAGTGTTTATCAGGACAAAAGAGTGTGGCGTTCCATCGTTTTTGCCTACCCCTGCGAGGAAACGGTGTGATGGTAGTAGTAGTAAGTAAGTTTTAATTTTAAAAAATCAACTTGAATTTGTTTTTTTATTTTTGGGTGAAATGTTTTGGATACTTTTTTTCATTATTTACACAAACTTTTTGCGTTGCTAAATTGATTATTACTAATTTATAAATGCAGGTGTCCATTTTGTATGCACAGGAGTTGTTTTCAATGCAAGGAAGGAAACAATTTCATTCCTAACGTCCCCAACCCTCCTCATCATTTCATAGTTTTTTTCACCGACAGTTACTGATGGACTGATGGGATACGAGTATATGTCTAGAAGTAAGAGCACGATACGCATCGACTCCATTTATTGTTATTGTTTTTTTGTTTGTTGAACAGAACACTCGATTTATATTTCTTGTCTATGACACATTATATTTCTTCGTTTTTTCTATGTCAACCGGCTCCGGCTGTCAAAAGCATAAATTTGAAGTGTATTGATGCACGTTTGAAACCTTTAAAATAAGCTTTTCGTTTATTAAAACCGACAATGTTATTCTTCTCCTTCTTCAAATCCCTCGTTGGGAAAGATGTGGTGGTGGAGCTCAAAAACGGCCTAAGCATATGCGGGACCTTGCACTCAGTCGACCAGTATTTGAACATAAAATTGTCCGACATCAGTGTGACAGATTCTGATAAATACCCCCACATGCTCTCAGTCAAAAACTGTTTCATCAGAGGATCCGTCGTCAGATACGTTCAATTACCGGCCGACGAAGTGGACACACAACTTCTTCAGGATGCAGCACGTAAAGAAGCCGCCGTTTCCACAAGATAGTCATATTAATGTTTATCCATACTTCTAAGTCTAATTTTAAGAAAATGAAATGAAGAAAGTCAAAGGAATATTATTTCTTTACATTGGCAACCTCTGAAGACAACTGTTATAATGGAGTTTTTCGTAATGAATTATAATGTAATATTTCTTAAATATAGAATTCTCCAGGTATTGAGTTTATTTAAATCTCCTGTCAATATATTTTGTCTACACCTTCATTTTTTTATTGTATACCTCAGACCTGATGTCGAAAATATTTTCTTGGAATTGAGATTGTCTGATTGTTAAAAAAATACTGAAATAAAGAATCTATCACACTAAAAATACTTATTTATTTTATCTTACAAATTTTTCGCGCCTTTACTGTAATTTCCATTATGATGCAGATGCAAGAGATCTACCTGAGATTATTGATCACTATGTGTAATCAGGTAAGGAACTAAACAAGTCAATATAATGAGAATCATCTCTTAACACACTAAAGGCGGGTGTCCTTTACGCCTGCAGACTGCTGGCGACGGGATTCGATAATTGTGTACACATAGTTAAGACCTTAAGAAAGAGATTGGCACAAAATATTCATATAAAAACATTAAATAATTCCTTCTTTTCTTACTTTGAAATGAGGCCAGCAGGAGGTAAAAATACCCTTCCCGTCCTTAAGCATCTATCAACCAGACGGGCAGAAATACCTTTCCCGTCCGAAGAGTGTTTACAATCTATTCACTTTACGGCAGACTAGCAAGCAGTGGCACTCTGTGTACTTTCAATATTAAATTTAATTTAGTAAACCTGAATTGATCGAACAGGTAGAAACACCTTTCCCGTCTTTAGAGTGTTAAGGTTGGAAAACAAGATTAAACTACGCAAAGAGAAATGAGATACAACCAAATGAATAAACTAACCAATTGTATACTATATTACATACTGAAATGTATGTGTCACTCACTCCTTTCAACAATGTCATATGTCAAAAATTGTAAATTTTTAGTTGTGCATGTTTTCGGAATGCCCAGAAAATTTACTATATCCCAGCAAAAGCGGCATATTTTAAACTTAATATTTACCCGCTATAGGGCAGAAAGTGTTGTTTTTGCATTTTGAAGAAATGGTATGGTTTAATTATTTTTTTAAACATACTAAATATTTTTCAAATGGAGAAACAGGTTTTGGGTTTTTTTAGGAAAATGTTTAGAAAAAATATTTTATAACTCCTTACCTTTTAATAACTCTTTTCTTTTCAAAATCATATAATTATATCGAAGAAAAACTTATTTTTTCAATGCAAAAATGGTGTTTTAACAAAAAATTAATTACGTAAAATGTTTATTTATTTATTTAAACTTCATGTAAAGAAAATAAATAAGTATATTGGTGGGCTTATTGCTAAAAACATTTAAAAAAAAACGAAAATTACAAAATGTTACATGGATTTAGAGAAAATAAGTTGTGGCTTAACGAATACTGGGCCTTAAATATTGATGTAGATTTTAAGTCTCAGTTAATTACAGATGCACATATTTTGAAACACTGTCCTGAAAGCCTCTGTAAGGGTAGCCAACCATTAGTAGTAGCGTCTATAGTTACCCAATGAATATTGTAATTTAAAGCGCAGCCACTTGTTGTATACTGTATAACAATATCATAAATATCTAATAAAAGGATTTTAAGATTCGTCACATGGAGTAATCCATATTCTGATAAGAGGTAAGGAAGCAGTAAGATAATTTTTTTGGATAGATATGATTATATCCATTTAAGAAAAACATACAATACATACATTGTTTGAGTAATGAGTCATTTAATAATAATTTTAGAATTTTTATTACATACTAGCTGTATCCGGGCACACAAAATCAAATAAAAAAAATCACATATGTGTAAAATATTTGTGTTTTTGTTATTTACAAAAAGATTCTAGATTGATACAGAATTCAAACCTCGAATATAAATTAAAGAGTTTGTACTTAATAAAAAAGCTTCTTTCATCTCACCAATAGATGTCTCTAGTGAAGTTCGATGTTTCGAAATTGGTTCATATAATATGTAGAACTTCCAAGAATTTAAGTAGTGTGGTTGTCAATCATGGGTAGAATTGGTGAATGTTGTGAGCACTTAAACCACCTTATGATGGTCGTAAGCCCCGTAAATGCCCAAACATACATTTTGTTCTTCATCTATGTTGAGATGTCAAAAAATAATATTTACAAAAATACTTCAATTTCATAGTATTTCTGTGAGCCTAAGCGCCTCATTATCAAAAATAGGTATCAAATTGTGGTAGAGTGGGTTCGAGCCCAGAAAGTCTGACTTAAGAGTACGCAACACTAACCAAGGGACCACAACCCGACAATTTAAATATACAATCCTTGTGAAGCGCTGAATATATTGAAAATCTTAGTAACAGCAATGCAATGCAATTAAAAATTGTAAGTGACAGCATCAGTCAAGTAGCACTCTGCTATGAATAATGTTAATTATTGTGTGTTGCTGTTACATTGAACAGATGGCGCTGTCATTACGGTAACAAAAAAACATATTTTTACCTGTCACGGGTAAAAAACATGCGACCATTCGAATGCAACATTATGTCGAAATTTCAAAGCGATCGGTGAATTATTCAAAGAGATTGAAAATTTTACCCATATTTCTATTTTTTTATTTGTTGTTAATATAATAAATCTGCTGTACGAGAGAGCACCTTGCGAAGATTGGTGTCTTTGAGTCCCCCATTTGCGAGTGTCATTTTGAAGAGGAAGACCTTAACCACTTATTCTTTGTTTGCCCAATAAATGACCAAATGCCAAAAAATTTTAAAACTCGCTTATTCCCCTCCCTACAGATATCCATCTCATCCTGGCAAGCAAGAACCCAACGATCTACAAACTTTTACTTATTTTTTTTAAATTGAACGGAATTAATTTATAGTTTAATAATAACTGTATCATATTTTATAATTAAGTTATATTATTTAATTAACTTGACATTGGCAAAAGCAATATATTTTATATGCAACGCCATTATATATTAAAAAAAAAAAAAATATATATATATATAAATACATATGTATATGTGTATATACATATGTATATGTATATATATATATATATATATATATATATATATATATATATATATATATATATATATATATATATATATATAATAAATCGCTGTGGGGGGTAGAAACTGGCTGCAAGCAGCAACCGACCGAAGGAAATGAAAAAATACGGAACAGGCCTATATCCAGCAATGGAGGATAGAGGGCTCATGAAGAATAATTATAATATAATTAATACTTCTTTTTTAATGTTTTAAATTGAAAGGAAACAAAGATTGTGATGAAATAAAAAATGAAAGTATTTCAAATTAAATCGGGCTTTATTCAAAAACTATAATACACAAATTTACAATTTATTTTTTTATAATTTATTTACTAAATAACAATTAAAGGCTTTTTAGCTGGTAAAATATGGCATATTTCATATAATTTAGGCACTACATACCTTAAACACATAACACAATTAAAAAGCATTAAAAAGGACAATGCCGCTGAATGATAGGATAAAATAATGAGCAAAATATGTACATATATAATCTGTGTTAATATATTATTATATACTGTGGGTGTACTGGCAAAAAAAAACGACAATATGTAATTTTGACTTAATGATGCATATTATAATGTTTTCAACATTCTATAAACTGGCAAATGCACTCAGTTGTTTGAAATGTCATATTGTGGTTTTAAAAGTAAATTCAACTTTGAGTTTAATAGTGGATATTTCTTTCGGGCTAAAAGTTTTAAATAACAGGGATTTTTAAAAGAAGAATTTTAGAGTTAACGTTTTTTGCCAGTATACCCACGATATATTCTTCATGTTTGTAAAAATAGATTTTAAAAAATCAAGTTTTAAAATACACAGTAACATTTTATAACAATTCTTTATTTAATTAAAAAATTTAAAATATAGTGGTAACAAATGTTCCATCTGAAAAATCCACATGTGCAAAAAAGATAAATATAAGTTTTTTTGGTAAATCACCTCCTAAATATGAAGGTTAGAAATTTATGCTGTTTTACAATGGTTGATTGAAAAGATAAATAAACAATAAACTATAAAAAATAAACATAATTGAGAAACAAGTAAACAGCTCAGAGGAAACATTTGTGGTAACATTAAGGGCACCATAAAATTTTAGAAATATATAAAAACTAAATAAAATATATAAAAATATTTATTTATTTATTGTAACTGCAGACAGTAAGTAGAATTCCATATTAAATTGTAGGGTAATATATCCAAAATTAAACATGGTTATTGGATTGAATTCTACTTTATTTACATATATGTATATGATAATATGTGATGCGTTTCGTCTTATTAAGACATTATCCTACAGAGTGTTTGATAATGTCTTAATAAGACAAAACGCGTCACATATCATATATGTAAATAAAGTAGAATTCAATCCAATAACCATGTTTAATTTTGGATATATTACTATTATATATTTGGATATATGTATATGATAATATGTGATGCGTTTCGTATTATTAAGACATCATCCAACAGAGTGTTTGATAATGTCTTAATAACACAAAACGCGTCACATATCAAATATGTAAAAAAAGTAGAATTCAATGCAATAACCATGTTGAATTTTGGATATATTACCCAACAAAAATATTAATGAAAAATATATAAAAACCACAAACCTAACACTATAGGTAATTTAAACTAATATCTGTTTGATTATATTCATGTCATAATCTTCTACATAAATAAAATAAAACATTTAGTTAAAAAAAAAACTGTTTGCAAATAACATTATTTCAGATAACTCGAATCTTTATTCGAAAAAAGCATATTTACAAACAAAACTATATCCTGAATGACAAAATGGTTTCCAAGAAGTGAATGTTTAATTTTAAAATACTTTTGATTCCATATCGCTCACTCCTTTCAAGAACGTCATAAAATCAAAAAACTTGATTTTTAAGCAGAACGTTTTTAAAGTTTAATACAATGTATTAAAAATAAATATCAAGCCACTTATTGTATTTTTTACTGTGCAACAGATCTTTTTAGGTAAAACCTGAAGGTTTTTTTTCCATTTGAAAAATATTTAATAAATTATTTAAAAAAATACTTAAACAGTACCTTTTTTTCAAAATGCAAAAACAACATTTTCTGCCCTGCAGCGGGTAAATATTAAGTTAAAAATATGCCTCTTTTTCTGGGATTTAGTACATTTTCTGGGCATTCAGAAAACATGCACAACTGAAAATTGACGATTTTTTATTTATGACGTTATTGAAAGGAGTGTGCGATATATCAATACTGAAGAAGGCCGACTTATGCAGTTTGTTTTCACAATTCGACAATAATGCCGACTTATGCAGTTTGTTTTCACAATTCAATTCATTAATTAATGCTGATTCTTTTTTTTCATCGTCTTAAAATATTCAAACCAATAAAAATAATAACCATTAGCTAGGAAATTATTCATTTGAGAGACTAACTGATTCAGCGAAATGACAATGTTGAGTGTGTAATTTGAAATAAAATGTATCATAATCTCACCATCTCTACTGTGAATCTATTTATAAAAAATACACATGTTAAAAAAAGTAAATGATAACTTGTCTTTATTCTATAATATCAATAGTAAACAGTTAATTATCTAAACATTTTGGAAGAAATACACTTCAGACGGTGAGACGGTGTAAATAAAGCATGTTTCAACAGTATGAACAACCATTTTCAGATAAGGGGATCAGGATTCAAGGAAAAAAGTTAAGAAAATTTTGGTTTGAGCAAATTTGGCTGTCATCTATCGATATGCTCTTTATATCTATGGAAAACGATGGAAATATATACATAGGCACAAAGTACTCATGACAATAGTCATTTTCTTTGGTTAATGACAGTTGGTGACCTTAACCAGGGGGCCAGGACATCTGTCTTCCTCCGAGGATGTGAATATGCAGGTGGTAGACGCTCTGTGCGCCGTGTTGTCCATTGTTTATGACGAGCCTATAGCCTCCTGGGAGTTTTTTCTGTGCAATTGTCTTAGCGGTGAGTATGAGATGGGACAGAATCTGAGAAAAATATATATAAAAGCATATTGTCACATATATTTAAAAAAAATCATTAGTACATATCGTGGGTATACTGGCAAAAAATATTAGCTCTTAAATCCCAGTTTGAAAAATCCCTGTTATTTAAAGCTTTTAGCCTGCATAAAATAGACGCTATTAAACTTAAAGTTGAATTTACTTTTAAAACCACATAAATATGACATTTCAAACTACTTAGTGTATTTTGACAGTTTATAGAATGTTAAAAACTCTATAATATGCATCATCAAGTCAAAATTTCATATTTTCCAGTTAACGTTTTTTGCTAGTATACCCATGATATATAAATTATACTTTAAAAAAATCAAAGGCTCAATACATATCTCTAAGCACTATAAATACATTGGCACATTGTTTGCGAGAAAAGCTTAAAAGTGTCATTTACATACTGTCGGTAGAGAGAGGGAGACGCTTATAAGCGTTCTATTTTATTACTTTTGGTAGAGCGCGAGAGACACTAAAAAAAACCTTGTGTAGATTAGAATTGGGTTTACAGTTACTTGTGATTAGTATACTGAGGGTTGGGCCGCAGACTAAGTATAGGTAATTAGGGTCGGGGTTGATGGAAAAACTGCCCGATTACAATGTGTATGATTCTATTATTATTACATGTCATTATGAATGTCAAAATTTAACCATGGATTTCTTATCTTCTATATACTTCTAATTCTCATTATTTCTATAAAATATTGACTTTGAAATAGATATGATCATTTAGTTCTTTATTTTGACTAATAAATAATAAGTTTAATAATTCCTTACATCAGCGTCGCTCTCAGTGCAGGAGTCTAAAGTTTCGAGCCGTTTCTTGGGAATGACAAGGAAATGCACCGGAGCCTGGGGCGATATGTCATTAAAAACCAAACATTTCTTGTCTTCAAATATTATGTCAGCTTGGATTTCCTTTGAAATAATCTTGTCGAATATAGTCTCTTTGCCGGGATACGGTTTGGATGTTTGCGCTCTAGAAACTTCATCACTAAAATTTCTTTTCTGAAGCCTAAATACTTCGAAATTGACCGCTCTAGGAGGAGTCGGTCGGATTTGAGTTACTTCGTAAACGTAAATCTGCCGCGGCCGGAACTTAAACACTTTTCCAAATATTTTGATCATGGTGTCGCGTTTGAAAAATGTTGTTTAATGAACCACAAACTCTACATTCGCATGCCAATGCGTATTTACTTTAGAAAAATAACTTTTTCTGCAACAATGACAGATATCAAACAATGACAGTTGTGAAATTTACAGATAAAATTCCGATCTAGGGATGTCCTTATCGTAATCGATATGCGTATTCTCATGAATATCGATTTTCGACATTTAATATTTTATGATCGTCAGTAAAAAAATGCGTCCACATTCACATGATATGAAAAAAAAATTCCTTGAAATAATATTTATTTTAAACTGTCTATCTAAATCAAGAAATCAGAATATATTTCCTTTTTTAAATTGTGCTAAAATATTTATTTTATGAAGTTGCTGTCAGTAAAGATTTTACGCTATCTACATCTCATTAATTGTAAAATGATCAAGAAATTTTCAGATTGGTTGATTTTGGAGGCCCCATCAAATTTTATTAAACCAAATATAAATGTTTTTAGTTTTATTAGGTGGATATCATATACAGCTAAGGTATGCTCACACAGCAGAAGCGAAATGTAAAAAGAAATCTTAACCATGTTTTACATTAACCCATTGCACCACAAAAAAAGATGACATAATTTGTTCATTTTAATTTTAATTTTTAATTCACTTTAGTAATTTTTAATTTTTAATTCACTTTAATTTTTAATTTTTTAGTTCACTTTTAATTTTGACACATTCATTTATAACAATAACATTAATACTAAATTACACACAAAATAAAAATGGTAAAACACAAAAGCATTTTTGTTTGTTTGTTCGTAAGCTAGATCATTATAGCTCATCCCCGGGTAGTTTTGGAATAGTGTGTTTAGTTCAGAGTTGTGAAAGTTATTGTCACTCAGTTTTAATGTTAAAAAAATCTTTTCAAAGACAAACCGGCGAATCGCGGACTTTGTGAGTCAGTGACAAATTGACCTTGGCCGACGACTTGCTGGCTTTGTGTTGCAATGGGTTAATATGAACTCCCCTACATTGTGAAATTATTAGAGTTCCCTTTTTATAAACATTTTTACAGCAGCGCCATTTCAGTACAATGTCACAACATCTCTGGCTGTGGAGTTTATTCTTCTTCTAACCCTTTTCTGCACCCAATGGTGCCTAGGACACTGCATCAAATTGACGCAATATCAATTTGATCATAAATTGTATGAAAACAATGTGATCAGTCATGCGCTTCCGTCACCAGTCCAGGATAACATAAAGTAAATATTAGAGTGAAAAAACACATATTTATTTTTAATAATATAATAATAATAATAAACCCTTACCGCACCCCAATGGTGCATAGGGCACTGCTTCATATAAACGCAGTGTTATCTCGATCATTTACACATGAAGGAAAGGTGATCAGCCCTCCGCTTCGGGTTCCAGTCCAGGGTAATATTGAATAAATATTACAGTGAAAAAATCACTTATATTTATTTGACCCCCCCTGGGAATCGAACCCGGGACCTCCAGAACGGTAGCCAAGCGTGCTGACCATTACACTACGGAGGTGGATTTATTTTTACCCTCTGAGAACCAAATCCAGGATCTCCAGCATGGTAGCCAAGTGTGCTAACCACTACAATATGGAAGCATAATTTTTTTGAAAGCATAGGGAAAATTGAAACAAGATTATTATGAAAGTATTTTTATTATTCAAAATACATACAAAAATATTTCATTTGAATACTCTGACATACATTTATAACAACCCAATATAAGACAACACTAAAAAAAAAAAAGGTGAGTACCTACTTGATAACAAATACAAAATGGTCTGCACAACTGAAGCTTCTCCAATCCAGATGTTTTCTGTATTTGAGCTGTGCACACTGTCCGAACAGATTGTAATACTTGAACAATCTTGTACCCCAGTGAGGTTCATATTAAATATCAAATGTGAATGCAACTTTCTATCATCACCATCCAGACATAAGTCACTAACTAATAAATTTACTTTGGCGATCTTTCTCAGTATGGCAAGAAAATGTGCAGAACAAAATAAATAACATTAAAAAATCACATCCACTGTGTACTCAAATTTATACTACATTTATATCTATAAGAGTAACAATTTTTGGTGTTACAGCATTGATTCGAATATCTATAAATATTTTAATTTTGTGATAATTTGAAAACTGTTTTGAAATTCTGGTCCCTCCAAAAAAATTTCATACAAAACATAGGATAATTAAAAAAATTAACTTGTTTTGTCCAAAATTTAAATGACAAAATAAAAAAAACGGTAAAATAAGAAAAACAAATTACTTAAAAATGATTTTTTTATTTGAAAAAAATCATTTCAAGATCTAATTCCATTAGCAACTGTTGTCACAAAAAATATGAATTACTTTGAAAACATCACCGGGCATCAGTACATAATATAAAAGGGTTAATTTTATTTTTTCAAATTCGCCAATTTAAAATCAGTTATTTTCTTTGAAATTAAGTCAATTAAATTTTGAATTAACCGTATATGATGTGAAATTTCTTGGTTACTTACTGACTTGTCTGAACGAGAAAAAACTTCATTAGATTGTAATGGGATAATTTACATTCCGAATCAAAGGAATAGGAGATCTAATACATGCTGAAATTTTCAAAACTCCATAACTATAAAACTATTTTTAAAATTTTGAATTTGGGAAATTCACTAAAATTAGTTTATAATAAAATGTGTACTACATATCAGTAAAAAAAATTATAATGACATACGTATAGTACAATTATTCCCATACTTGTGTTGCCGGTAACTCTTCGGTACCTCTTAATTCACCCTTCATTTGAAAAAGATATGTCAATAATTGGATAAACATTTCAATAAATTGCTTATTTCGTTCTAAATAATCTTTCTAATGAATAGGTAGAAACATAAATATTGATCGGTATGAAAAAAGTCTGAGAAACTTCTTCCATATTAATAAGTTACATATTTAAATGGAAAATTAAATACGGCCGAAAATTCCCATTTACATATTTTGAGTCTATAGTTCAGGGGTTCCCAAAATGTGCTCAGCGGCGCCCTGGTGCGCTGTAAAAAGTAAAGAGGGGCGCCGTGAGTCGATCTTCTATCATTATCCGAAACCACAAATATTCTCGGGTAGGTACCTATAAAGCAAGAATTTCTATTTTGAGAGCTAGCATTTTTCTACCCAACTACTATTATATTAGGTACCTATTTCTTTCGACTATTATATATACATATCGTAGTCGTACAGGAGAAAGTGACCAACTGACAAAATGTAAAATGTTCAGGCGGGCCATTTAACCGTTTTTACACTTTTGTCATCAATTAAAAACAAAGAAATAATGTATTCACGATTGTGATTATTTTTATGTGAAAAGAGATGTTTGCTAATATTGAAATGAGTAAATAATATTTTAGAAAATTTACATCCTAAAGTTTTTAAAATTACTTAATGGCAAAAATCTGGGAAAAAATGCAGATAGTCACTTTTGATTCTTAGAATGAGAACGGAAACGTTAGTTACAGATACAAAAGTTTAATTCAAAGCATTTTATTTTATTAATTTAAATTAAGAAAGAAACTTTTTTTTGGAAAATAAACTAGCTGGTAACATAACATATTTTTTTTAATTAACACAAAAAGTAAAGAAGTATTATTCTGACTCAGATTCAGAATCTAAGTTTGGTTTTGGTGCTCTGTCTTCTTTAATATTGACAGAAAGTGATCTGTGCCACCCATACTATTCCCGTGGAATTGCACCGGTATCACCAGCAAATCTTTCTTCTTTTTCTTAGTGTTTCTTTGTATAAATAATTTAATGGAGGAAAACTTACTGAAAATCCTCACCCAAATACTGACAGGATTTTAGCAAGCATTTAATTTGCAGCCATGAAACAATTTCGCTGTCTTTATTTTTATCGGGTTTTTTGTCATGTTTTTGGCAAGTGATTTTATATCTGTGTATGCCTCCGTGGTGTAATGGTAAGCGTGTTTAGCTACCATGCTGGAGGTCCCGGGTTCGATTCCCAGGGGGGGTTGAAAATAAATATTAGTGATTTTACACTTTAATATTTATTTCATATTACCCTGGACTGGTCGCTGAAGTGCAGGAGTGATCATCTTGCCTTCATGTAAGTAACGATCAAGATAACACTGCATCAATACGATGCAGTGCCCTATGCACCTTTAGTTGCGGATAAGTGTTAGAAGAAGATTTGAGATCTAACATATGGTCAAATCTTAATTCATGTACATTATATGGATCACTCTTTCTTGATTTTTACACATTTTCACCAATAATTTACCTCTACTGGCCATTTGACTTCGAATTTAGTCACTTTGTTTCTCTAGAAACGTTTAAATGTCAAATGTTTCATACAGAACTTTAAATAACTTCATGGCGTTGAAAATTGTTACAACAGGCAATAATATCCAACCGTCACTTGGTCACTTTTGCTTGTAAAGAAAATGAACATCAATGCAGTTAGTCATTTTTAACAAGTCAAAATATTATACTTCCAAGTTTAAAATCGCTCTGGGATTTTTTTCAGAGCAGTATGAAGCTAGTAAGATGTCAAATAGTTAATAATCACGTTTTTGTAAAAACTGCAGTTGGTCACTTTCTCCTGTATGACTACGATATGTTTATAGAGATATTATCTAATAAGTTCCAAATAGCTTACTAAAGTAGAGCGTCGTGACAAAATACTAAATTTGTAAGTGCGTCGCGGGCTGAAAAAGATTGGAAGGGAGCCCCTGGTCTAGTTAAACATATAATTATGATAACTTCAAAATTAGTAAATTTGAGAATAATAAATATTTTGCAAATAAATGTGGGTATGTCTTAAACATAAAAAACCATTGCGTGAGACCACTTTCAAGTTTATAAATGTAAACACGACAAGTTTCCAAAACTACAAATGTTCTCATCAACAGGTGAAAATACAAACTGTATTTTTACACATGGTAGTATTTGTATTACAGCATTCTCCTTATCATTCACCGTTCGCTTTGTGTAAAACCAATTTTTAAGTGGTATTGCACAAAGTGAACTTACCACTTAAAAATTGGTTTTTCACAAAGTTAACGATAAATGATAAAGAGAGTGTTATATTACCATACCAATGTTGACAATGCTTTTAATTTACAAAATATTTGTACATATTCAAATTTGTATTTTTGGCTATTAAAGAGAACATCTGTATTTTTAGTAAATAGTCGTGTTAACATTTACAAATTTTATTTTTATATTTAAAATATTACATTAAATATGTAAGTATTTTTCTATTCAAAGGGAAATTCTGATGTTCAAAAACATCATGGACAAACACAGAAATTACACATTTAGTAAATAGACCACACCACAGGTGAATTATTTTTATTTTCTAGCAATAAGAGATGTAACCTTACACCATCAACATCAAAGAGATCCTATTTGAATACAGCTATAACATTTCATACATATCGTAACCGACATGAAGGTTTTTTGAGAAGTAAATATAGAAATCTGGACATTCACAGAGCTCATAATATGTTTCATTAATTGATTGTTAAGTAACTAACTAACTAACTAACCATCAC
The DNA here is from genome assembly GCF_059751285.1 of Brachycentrus maculatus. Lineage (NCBI taxonomy): Eukaryota > Metazoa > Arthropoda > Insecta > Trichoptera > Brachycentridae > Brachycentrus > Brachycentrus maculatus. The sequence goes on from NW_028281142.1 coordinate 759,586, forward strand.
GCCGCTTCTCCGCAGGGGTAGGCTGAGAGAATCGAACGCCACACCACTCTGTCTTTGCAAACATTCTTTGCCTCTTCTACATTCATGCATCTCCTCATACATACCCGACGATTATTACGACTCCTGACCCGGCCGCTTTCAAGTATTTGACATACCTGATTGTGCCAAGTTTTCCTCGGTCGTCCTCTGCTTTTTTTTCCAACTACATTCGCCCCATAAATTTGTTTAACCGTTCTTTCTTCACTCATACGCTCCACATGTCCAAACCATCTCAACACACCTTTCTTAATTTTATCGATAATGCTTATCTCAGCCTTACATTCTTTCCTTATTTCATCATTCGAACATCTATCAAACATCGTTTTGCCACACATTCGTCTGAGGGATCGCATTTCGACTGCATTCAGTCTGCTTTCATCCTTCTTTTGCCAACTCCATGCTTCACTTCCATACATAAGGGTTGGAACCAGAACTCCATTGTGTACTGCCAGTTTAGCTTCCGCTGATAGATTTTTATTTGCTAAAACTGATTTTAGTGCACCATTCACTCTAGTCACTTTGTGATATTATCTATCCATTTTCAATTTAAGTTTTACTTGGTGAATACCACTATTTCTTAAAATCCAATGTTCAAACATGTATTAAAGAAATAGTGGTATTTACCAAGTAAAACTTAAATTAAAATCTCATAATATATCATAGCTAGCTTAATGGATCACTTAAAATACTGTAATGGCGGGGACTGACCGGAGCATTTCGTCGTGACTTAATGTCGTAACATCGCTATCGGCAAGCGCTCCGACTACGGATGGAGCGCACGGCTCCCTGTACTGACTATACGAATGCTCGCATCGTAACGTGTTACGTTACGACCAAATGGCTCCCGTCAATCCCTACTACAACATTCACGATTCTATTAAATTTTTAAACATTTATGTGTTCCGTGTCATAAGAAACCGCCTCCACAGTATATATAGTAGTTAGCGTGTTTAGCTACCAAGTTGGAAGGCTCGTGTTCAAATCCTATAGCAGTCAAAGCAAATAGAAGTAATTTTATCACCCTAATACATATTCATTTAATACCATCATAGACTAGTGGCTAAAGCCTAGTGCCCTACGCATCATTGGGTGTCAATAACGATTAGAAAAAGAAAGACAAGGAATAGTTCAAGTGCAAGTACAAAGCACCATCTGTTGACATTTTACTAAACTTTTGCCTCAGATGAATTTTGTAAGACGGAATATATCGTGAAGTGGAGACACTGGAATGAGCATGTTAACAGAATGTCAGATGACAGACTTCCACGTATCGCCTTTCAAGGAAACCCTAGGACGTAGACCCCCAGGCAGACCTCCAAAAAGGTGGAGAGATAGCTGGCAGTCAACATCCCAAGAGCGATAGGCGGAGGCAAAGACAGATCCTGAGGATCTATAAAAAGTAGAAGAAGAAGAAAGAGAAGCAAATGGTTAACATTATAGTGTATAAAGTGATCATTTAAATTTCTCAATACTACAATACTAGCCCTTTTAAACGTCCAGACATCAATGTCTTTCATAAAAAACTTGTCTCTGTTAACACACTATCTGCGGGAAGGGTAATTTTACCTTTTCACTCGACTCATCGTAAATTGCGTGTAAGTTATTTTTATGCATGACTTTTGCGGAATCTTTTAATCTCATATCGATGTATACAATATGGTTAAATGTTTTCACTTCTTTTCAGAGATGTTTATCTCTATTATGAGTGCGAATCCGCCCGCAGATAGTGTGTTAAGATATTTTTTAAAAATGTTGAAATCCATCTTCCGGTGTTTCAATTCTGCATTCGCATATAAAGATCTGAACATATTTGATATACTGTTAATAAATATGTAAAACATAATATAAAGTTATATATTTTGATATCCAGTCTTTCTGGCTTGCTCTGGGCAGCACTCTCCTAGAGTCCCGGCATGATGTAAGCGATGTTGTGCAGCGTGTCTTGCAGCAAGGACACCGGGGGCGCTATCGAGGGTATGTGCGCCGTGAGACATACGAGGGGGGCCAGAGAGCACAGAAGGGTGTCCAGAAGGACCGAGACTGAACCGGACACTGCTATTTGACCCTGCAACAAAAATATATTGACCTTTAAAGACTGCAAAGATGACAATATTATCAGATATATTTTTTCTCCATAGATAAAAAATAGTGACATTTTGAAAATAAAATTTACCATAGACAAATAAATACCTACGCAGATGCAAAGATTAGAGTAGAACTTTTTAAATAGAGAATTTTTCATATAAATTGGAGCATCTTTTCATTGAAATAAAGCATGTTTTCAAACAAGCTATATTTTTTAAATTGGCGTAGCCTAATAATTTATTCCAACACATCTACGTAGGTAGGTACTGAATAAATGGATAATTTCAAAATAGAACTGGTAATTTTAGTCTTGATAAAATTTATCAGAAAATGTAAAAAATATTCAGTTTTTGTAGGAAAAAATAGTGGCTTGCATTTTAAATTGAACTAAAAAAAATATTTTTATATATTTATAAAAACATTTGTTAATAAAGGTAGATAATCAAATCATTTAAAACTATAAAATTGGCTTTATTTTAAAATATCTAATTATTTTCAGTCATACAGACAATTTAAAAGAATATACTAGATATACATCTCAAAAATATTGTGAATAGTAAAAAATGGCATGTATGATTTTTTACCTCGTGTTCTTTGAGCCGCTCCCCTATGATGGTGAGACTCTCCCCCAGGAGTCGAAGGTGGGCCCCGATATCGGCAGGCCCGACCCCCACCACTCGGTAGACGCCTCCGCCCCCTCCGCTGTTGGAGTTGCCACCACCTCCACTGCCGCCAGTCTACAGAAGAAAGAACCGAGTGATCAACAGGTTAAGTAATATTGTCTTATATGTTTATGTAACGAGTCCTGCATACTGCCAGTGAACACATATCGCTCACTCCTTTCAAGAACGTCATAAATCAAAAATCGTCAATTTTCAGTTGTGCATGTTTTCGGAATGCCCAGAAAATGTACTATATCCCAGCAAAAGAGGCATACTTTTAACTAAATATTTACCCGCTACAGGACAGAAAGTGTTATTTTTGCATTTTGAAGAAAAGGTATTGTTAAATTATTTTATTAAATATACTAAATATTTTTCAAATGGAGAAAAAACCTTCAGGTTAAACCTAAAAAGATCTGTTGCACAGTAAAAAGTTCAGTAAGTGGCTTGATATTTATTTTTAATAAATTGTACTATATTTTAAAACTTTAAAAACGTTCTCCTGAAAAATCAAGTTTTTTGATTAATGACATTCTTGAAAGGAGTGAGTGATATGAGCACTCATAAAATCTTTCTCTTGTTAAAAATGTAAACATAGAAAAGAAAACAACCTTTGAAAAACCACACTAGTTCAAACCACTTTCATATTCAATATGCCAATAAAAGGCTCGTTTGACCTCAAACATACCTGTTATTATTAAACCATATCCGCTCCCTAGGTGGAGCATATGGAGCGTATGGAATAAAAAGTTCAATAAGTGGCTTGATATTTATTTTTAAAACATTTTATTATATTTTTAAAACGTTCTCCTGAAAAATCAAGTTTTTTGATTCATGACGTTCTTGAAAGGAGTGAGCGATATGCACTAGAGACTATGGCTCTGACAGAGAAATGAAGAGAAGCTTACGTTGCACACAGCGATCCATGGAAAGATCCATGCTTGATGCATGCCTGAGGGATAAAATAAAAAAAATGAAGATACCAGGAAAAGAACCAAAGTAGAGGATATCATGGATCGCGTGGCAAAATGGCAGTGGGCAGGACATATTGCAAGACAGGACCCCAAGAATTCTACGATGGAGACCTTGGGAGAACAAAAGAGGTGTCGGAAGACCTCAAAAAAGATGGTCTGACGACATAGTTGGTGTGCGGGGTAAAAACTGGCTGCAAGCAGCAACCAACCAGGGAAAACGGAAGGAAGGGGAAGAGGCCTATATCCAGCAGTGGAGGTCAGAGGGCTCATGGAGAAGAAGATGTATATGTATTATATCACGTCATCCCATATGTAATGTGTACAATTTTTATGAAATTAATCAAATAATTTGAAATTGCGTTAACAGCTCATTAATTTCAACAATATAATTTTGAATTCATTTAAAAAGATATTTCATAATTCTGGACCCTCTGTATTAACATCTGGAATTTTAATTTGATAAAAAAAGTTAATTCAAAATGTCAAAAATCAGATCAGATGAAATTTTAAATAAAATTACGAGATCTGTAAGGCTTTGCTTAAGCTTGCTTTAACATCTGTGGTTAAAATACAGTGAATATTGTTTGAGGTTAAAAAAAACCTATAACCAAAGCACAGTCAATATTGTTTTTGTGGTATAATACCTATGACCAAAATGCCAATATTGTTAATGTAGTATAAAACCTGGCATCAAAACATTGTTAATATTGTCTATGCTGTTTAGGTATAACTCCTGTAGCTAAAATAGTCAATATTGTTTATGTGGTATAAAACCTGTGATTAAAATATAGTCTATACATATTATTAGATTAAAACCAATATTTTTAGCTTTTCCACTTTATTTTTATTTGACCAGCGACCGGGTTTCGTCGTTACCGACATCATCAGACTGGTGGGAGGCTATACAAATTGTTATGTTATATATAAAACAAGGCAGGAGTTGATAACCATGATTTGATATCAAATCATGGTTATCAACTCCTGCCTTGTTTTATATATAACATAACAATTTGTATAGCCTCCCACCAGTCTGATGATGTCGGTAACGACGAAACCCGGTCGCTGGTCAAATAAAAATAAAGTGGAAAAGCTAAAAATATTGGTTTTAATCTGATAATATATTAAAAATGCAATTCCGTCACGAAGTGTCAGTGGATAATATAAATCTATTATATAGTCTATATTGTATATACGTACAGAGTTATTGGAGTGTGGAGCCGGTTTGCTGTGTGAAGATTGCCTATTCTTCGTGTTAGGAGTATGCTGAATGGCTGGACTAGAGTTCTGGTTGTTCACATTCGACGTGCGCTCTTGGACCTGCTTGGCTGCGCCGGGTGCTGCAAAAAATTCAATTCAAAATTCAATTCAAAATTCAATTCCGCTATCACAAATACACACACAATTTTAAATAAAGTAAAATGATATATTGAATAAGTATCAAAGTGAAAAAATCACTAATATTTATTTGACCCCCCTGGGAATCGAACCCGGGACCTCCAGGAGCGTGCTGACCATTACACTACGAAGGTGGATGAAACATTACCCTGGACTGGTACCTGAAGCGGTGGGCTGATCACCTTTGCTTCATGTGTTTACGATCAAGATAACACCGCGTTCATATATGATGCAGTGCCCTATGCACCATTGGGGTGCAGATAAGGGTTAGAGAGAAAACAATATTAAACACAGCATTTACTCAAGAATCGGACAAAACCAAATGACTTATACCAAATACAATGTAAAGTAAATAAAACATTTTGAGTGTGTCCAAACACTCGTTCACAAATCGTCTAGTGAATTCAAGCAGTACATTTCGAATTTGAACAATATACATAGAAGTTCAAAGAATTTGAGTAGTGTGGTTGTCAATCATGGATAGAATTGGTGAATTTTACACATGTGTTAAGTGATGGCTTAAACCATATGACAGTCGTAAGCCCTGTAAATGCCCAGACTTCCATATTCTTCTTCATTAATGTTGAGATGTCAAAAAATAATTTGAAGAATGGTCACTTCAAATTTGCCATAATTCTAAAAATAATACAATAATTTAGTCCTATAACAATGTTTTCATTAACCTTTCCGGAATATGGAAGTAAATGAACGTTAGTGAAAATTTTCCTCAAAGTCGTAATGACATTAATGAACGTCAAAGAACATCCGTCAGTTGGTATGATGTAACTTGCATAGCAATGACATCTGCGGATATTTGTTTGTAATTTTGTCTTAAAAATAAAACCTAGGTGTTTTTTTTTATAATTTATTATTATTATTATTACATAATTTCTATCTCCATTATACATATATTTTGTTGATTTTTTATGTTAAAAGAACTCACTCCCCAGAGAAAGTCCGACATCAACTATTGTACTCCTGGAGAGGTTAAAAGCATTTGATAATATGGAAAATATACATTTTAAAAATATTTTCAAAACTTGCAGAACTTACTGTTTGTGGTTTTGTTTGGTGAAGGTTGGCTAGCTTGCTTGGAGGCTAACCGCTTAGCTTTGCGCTTCCACACATACCTCTCCAAATAGGTAACCTAAGAAATAACAAAAGAAAATTTTAACTAGCGAGCAAAAGTTCTCATTGCTAAAAGACAGTTGGTGCCTAATGACATGGTAATACTATTACTACCATCACCCCATTTCTCCGCAGAGGTAGGCAGAGAGGATGGAATGCAACACTCTTCTGTCCTGACATACACTCCTCGCTTCCTTCAGATCCATACATCTAGTAGTACATGCCCTCTGACTGCAGAATTTTGACCCATACTGAAGCAATTTTCACAGACGGAAGCATCTGTAGCTTCCGAAACTAGTTGTTCAAATAAAGTCAACTTAAATGGTAAAAAACAAGTGTTTTCATTTATAAATTACTCTTAATTGTGAATTTTTACTCTGATTTACTCTTCAGCATTTTCCCTCATACACAAACCCTTATCCACATCATTATTATTATTATTTTTTTCTTCAAAGTATGGGTAAAAAATTTCAGCACTAAAACGCTGAAATAACCAATAGCTCTAATTAGAACAAGTTTGTTACTGTACTCTGTGCTAAGCTGCCATATTTGGCATGTGTAATTTTGCAATGGCTGGAAAACAATTGATTCCAACGTTTGTTTTAACATCAGATGAAAGTCGTGTACTCACGTTGGCCCACATCTCTCCGAGCCTCTTGGATATAGCTGAAAAGTCCATTTCAGGATGCTTCTTCAGCAAGTCACTCCTGACTCCCTTTGCCCACAGCATGTATGCTGTAACTCTGCTTTTACCTAAAAAAATATCCAAAATATTTATTATTTTATAAAAAAAAAAAATATTTGGTTTTTATTATATACTACTACTACTACTACCATCACGCCGTTTCTCCGCAGGGGTATGCAGAGAGGATGGAACGCCACACTCTTCTGTCCAGACATACACTCCTCGCCTCCTTCACATCCATACATCTAGTCATACATGCCTTCCGATTACGCAGACTTTTGACACTGCCAGATTTTAGGTTCTGATTGATCTGATCGTGCCAAGTCTTTTTTGGTCGTCCTCATTCTGTTTTCCCTCTCACATTCGCCACATATATTTTCTTAGTCAATCTCTCGTTATCCATTCGCTCCACATGTTCATACCACCGCAAAGAACTCTTCCAAATCTTTTCAATTATTCCTCGTTCAGCCTTACATTTCTTTCTAATATCTTCGTTTTGAATTCTGTCATACAATGATTTTATATTCTTATTATAAATGTACATAAATATATCAATATCATACTATTTTTGTAGACCAAGGAGTCTGATATTAAAAACAGCAATCAAGTAATTTCAAACACAGAAACTCAGCTAGATATACCCTAAGGGCGTTTGTGCAGTACAGGGAATTTTATCGTCCGGCTTCAGTTAGCATGATAAAACGGATGATTGGCTTGGATTGGCTTGTACTTTTGTCTTTCTTTCTTCAGATTGGTATGCTCGATCGGTGCGTGATCACGGTGCGCGTAAATTTGATCACGCTAAACTGTCGTCACTTTATTAAAAAAAAAAACAGATTGCCGGACGGTGAAATTCCATGTAGTGCACAAGCGCTCTAACAGTTTCAAAATAAATATTGAAAGAATCTTCTGATTTTTTTTGGTCTGAAGTATCCCTTTTTCAGATAAAGTAAGTAATTAAATTGTGTCAAGCGTGCTGAAAGGAGAAAACAAACAGTATAGATGAATGAGTTAGATTCCCTTACATTATGTAAACAAAAAAAACATGTTTAGAAGGATGCCTTCAACTCTTCTGGTTTATAATTTGATAGCCAGGCAACACACATCTTTTCATCTAGCTACTCTTCAACCACATTTTGGTTACTTACTGACTTCAGGAGTCACTTACTTCATCCAACAAACTTCAGGGTTCTGCGAAAACAGCTAGTTTCGACAGAATTTTGCTGTGTGAAATTCCATGTTTGAATAACCACATCTACAACGACAATATTGTAAAGAAAGTATGTAAAAATTCCATTCGAACCCTTATCCGCACCCCAATGGTGCAAAGGGCACTGCATCACATAAACGCAGTGTTATCTTGATCGTTAACACACAGAGGGAAGGTGATCAGCCCTCCGCTTCAGATACCAGTCCAGGGTAATATTGAATAAATATTATTGTGAAAAAATCATTTATATTTATTAGACTCCCCTTTGGGAGTCGAACCCGGGAGCTCCAGAACGGTAGCCGAGCGCGCTGACCTTACGCTACGGAGGTCGGCAAAAAAAAATAAAAATAGTCACATTTTTCTTACCTTTGTCCTTGCGTTGCGCCTTGGTTCTACCGACCACCTTTCCGTCCTTCACCAGCAGTTTCCGCTTGTGGGACTGCTCCATCATATACAGAGAGTGCGACGGCCTCGGAGCATCGCGAGGAACCGGTGCATCTTCATCCGTACCCACTTCATCCGAGTCCAAGGAATCCATGCTGAAAAGCCAGATATTTTTTAATGTTTTTCTTCTTCTTTATGTGCCTTGTTGGGTTCCCCCAACGTTGGCACTATGGCAAAGGCTCAAAAGCAAATAAGGATCCTAACCAAGACCTTGACAGGACACTGCAGACTGAGGAAACACATGACAAAAATTGGACTTCTTGACTCCTCGGTATGCAGATTTTGTATGGAGGATAACGAAACGCCAATCCGCATTCTCTACAATTGTGAGGCACTCGCTCGCAAACGAAGTCACATCCTTGGAGGACCACTACTGGACTCCGAGAAGGTGAAGCTCCTACCACCAAGACAGGTCGTGAGTTACATGACACATGTAAGTCTTGGGAGTGAGCTGTGATACAGAGGGAGGTCACAATAGACCTAATACAGTCGCAGTGACATAAGGGATGCAAGATCCATTGACCTAAAAAAAAAATGGCAAAGGCGGCTTCATGGTTTTGCGCCGTCCGGAACACCTTTTTATTGTTTTCAAAGTAAGCATTTCTGTATTTTATGTTTGAATTGAAATCCGCACCTGATGGTGCATAGAGCACTGCATCATATAAACGAAGTGTTATCTTAAGCGTTAACACATGAAGGAAAGGTGATCAGCCCTCTGCTTCAGGAGCTAGTCCAGGGTAATGTTGAATAAATATTAGATTTAAGTTTTGTACTGACATTTCTTAGTGGAACTGCTTTTTATAGAAAAAAATAACAACTATGTATTTTTTTTCACATTCATTTTATTTTACCAGCAACCCGGTTTCGTGTGAAAAAAAATTACATAGTTGGTATTTTATCCTATTGAATAAATATTACATTGAAAAAATCACTTATATTTATTTGACCCCCCCTGGGAATCGAACCCGGGACCTCCAGCACGGCAGCTGATGCTAACCATTACACTACAGAGGCGGACAAATATGGTAAATGTAAATTTGCCCATCGATATCTGATTCATGATTCAAGTCCATAGAAATCGTATTTTAAACAGATAGGAGACTCACCTGTCGTGATTATCCAGAGTAGGGTCAAAGTAGTCGGACTCGCTCTCGCTGGCATCATCTTTGACGGCTGCCGGAGGTATCTCCATGGCGGGAGGCGCTCTTGCAGGCGCGGGAGCCGGACGCTTGGGCCGACTGACCTCTAGGTCGTCGGGAGACTCGAAGTCCATCAGCTTGGAGCTCTTCTTGCGAACCCGACCGCTGCGTGACACCCCCGTCACTTCCAAGTGATCTAATGAAGAAAAAAATAATAGCTCTCTCTGCATCAGTCCGAATTGAATTAACACTCTAATATTTATGATTCCGCCTCCGGGTTATATTGAATCCTGGTACCAGGAATCAATATAAATTATTTAGTCTAGTATTTATTTAATATTATATGACCCTGGACTGGTACCTGAAGAGGAAGGCCGATCACCTTTCCTTAGAGTGTATTAAACGATCAAGATAACACTGCTTCTATATGATGCAATGCCCTATGCACCATTGGCTGCGGATAAGAATAAGAAGAAAAAGAAGATTTATGACTTACATTTGAAATAATAACTTTTTGATTTTCCATTTTATATTTAAAAAATAACTTTGTTTCAAAATCTTCTTCGAACCCTTATCCGCACCCCAATGGTGCATAGGGTACTGCATCATATAAACACAGTTCTATCTTGATCGTTAACACATGAAGGAAAGGTGATCAGCCCTCCGCTTCAGGAACCAATCCAGGGTAATACTGAATAAATATTAGACTGAAAAAATCACTTATATTTATTTGGACCCCTCCCTAGGAATCGAACCCGGGACCTCCAGAACGGTAGCCAAGCGTGCTGGCCATTAAACTACAGAGGCGGACCAATAATAATTTTTAAATCACTAAAAATATTTTATTAAAACTTAATTATATTGTCTACCGGTTTCGAAGCTAACCACTTCTTTTTCAACACTGATTACATTACATAATCAGTATTGATGCACGATAAGGACTAAATATATCACACACATGCAACAGAGGACTTATATTGTTTAGAAATATTAGAAATTAAAAAAGCAATTAATAATAATTACCAACTAATAAATACACAAGTAAATGATTTTTCTAAAAGCCCGTTGTTAAATATGTTTCCTATCACTCAACATCCCTGATCCCTTTTGACTGTGAATGCTAATCAACACAAAAAATAAAGCCACTTGAGATCTACCCAAGCTCTTTTGCCTAGCGGCCAAAATATTTTGAATTTTGTTAAGTAGATAGTGTTTTAGTATTAATCAGTCTTGAAAAAGAAGCGGTGAGCTTTGAAACTGGTTAACATTGTTTTAAAATCACTACGAATATTTTATTATAACTAATTGACATTATAATTAAGTTATAATAAAATATTCATAGCGATTTTAAAAGAATGTTATATCTTAATTATACTCTGATATTTATTTAATATTACTCTGGACTGGTCTCTGAAGCGCAGGAGTGTTCGCCTTGGCGTCATGTGAGTAATGATCAAGATAACACTGCGTCAATACGATGCAGTGCTCTATGCACCATTAGGTGCGGATAAGGGGTTACACTGTATCAGTCATTCCTTAGTTACGTGCAGAAATAAGGTATACTGTTAATCTTCTCTTCTTCTTCAACTCTCATCTGCAACCGATTGTGCATAGGGCACTGCATCATATTAACACAGTGTTATCATGATTGGATTGCGGTATTTCTTACGCGGTCTCGCAACACAAACACTTAAAGTGATCACTTTAAACCAGCCAATGACAGAATGTGACCCGCAAATGTCCAAAGTTGGAAACCACAAGGGTTGAATTTAGTACCTACTTCTGTATAAAGATGTGAATATTTAAAAAATATAATTAAATCAATATTAGTATTACTTACACTTCACCACACGCAATGGTGCAGAAGGCACTGCATTAAATTGATGCAATGTCAATTTGATCGATTATTGTAAGTTGATGTAAGCGATGTCAGTATGATTTATTTTTTTTAAACTTTAAACAGCGAAGAACTTCAACAAATACACATTTTTACGACAGAATTCTAGCAGATATAGAAAATACAAAGTGGATATATTTTTAAACCAAGTACTTTTATACAATTCACTTATATATAAGGAGAATTTCTAATAGTAAACGAGTTTTCGTTTGACATTTAGGTTATGATTCTTTGGGAGACCGGAATGTTTGTTTCCAACAGTCTCTTCTGACAACCGCGATAAAAAAGTTGCCGCCAAAAAAATTATGTCATAAAAGACTTTTCAACAAGAAATTCTGTATGTGATGGTTTGAATAATGTAACAAAACAATATTAAAGTACATATAGTGTAAAATGCTGAACTAAATTGTGTAAATAGCGGTAAAAAACAAGATTATAATAAAAATCGGAACATTTGAACGTACCTTCGACTTTGACTTTCTTAGCGATTTCGGGTTCCATTGTGATTATTTGGACACTCCTGGGTAAAATTAACTAGCGTTTTAATATTTCGATGATGAACAATGTACTATATTATAGATTACACTATAATTATTGATGTTGACAAACAGTACGCAACCCGACCTGACATAACTTTTCCGACATTTAAATCATAGACAAAGCCCAAACTCGAAGAAATAGTTTGAATTATACATAGCCAATGATTATTTATATAATGAAAATAATGTAGCTACCTACTTAGAGTGTTAGCATCCGTTCACACGATTTTTTAAAAAAAAAATGTTCTTTTTATTATGTTGACCCCACATATAACTTTTGGCAGGCTAGTCACACCCATGATCACACAGAAAAGTTTAAAATTATTTATTTCATCACGCATTACAAATTTTAAATTCACAATGTATCTATCTTTTCTAGGTTTTCCCGTGCCGAGGGCACATTTTACGTTTATTGTTTAAAATGTATTTTTTATTCTAAGTATTTCTTTAAAATAAGTATTTATTTTAAAGGGGGCAAAATGAGAAAAAATCTTGAGATTCGACAAACAAATTGACATGTTAATAGTTTAGATAGTAACTATAAATGTTTCATGACGAATATCACGATGTTTGATAGATATTCGAATGATGAAATGAGGAAAGAATGCAAGGATGAGAAAAGCATTATCGATAAAATTAAAAAAAAGTGTGTTGAGATAATTTGGACATGTGGAATGTATAAATGAGGAAAGAACGGTTAAACAAATTTATGAGGCGAATGTAGTTGGAAAAAGAAGTAGAAGAAGACTGAGGAAAACTTAGCACAATCAAGGATGTCAAATACTTGAAAGTGGCCGGGTCAGGAGTCGTAATAATTGTCGACCATGTATGAGATGCATGAATTTGGAAGAGGCGAAGAATGTTTACAAATACAGAGTGGTGAGGCGTTCGATTCTCTCTGCCTACTCCTGAGAGGAATCGGCGTAATGGTTAGTTAGTTGGTTAGTCAATATTAATATTTTCATTTTATTTTGGAGAAATTTAATACTTTGTTTTTTAATTCACTCGCATTTTTATTTTGCTTTAGGGTTTGTTTGTTTAAAACAAACCCTAAAGAGGGCAACAGGTTGTTGCTGAAAGTGATAAAAATGTGGGGGGATCAAAACAATGGATTTTATTCCTCCAACAAATATTACAATGATCCACAAAGTTAATACTTTAAATATTCAAAATATTAGTATTTTTAATTGACAACTTAAGATTTAACTAAACATCGATCAACAAAAAAGCGTAGTCAAATTGGATACATAGTTCAAAGATATATATTTTTTTCTTTGTGCATGCTTATATTATAAATGATAATTTACCCACTATAGTTTATGTACTCGATCGTCCAATGAATCGCTCGAATTAAAAGAACGTTACTCGTATTTTGGATATTATTGTCTATGTTATATTTTGACATTTATATTTGATAATTCTGTTCTGACGTTTACTGATAATCTTCGAGTTTTACCCTTTAGCTATCGATTGAAAATGTAGTTTCGATATCAAACAAACTGATCTACGATCCTATAGTATAAGTTTAGAAAGCACTTAGACGTCTTTACACGTGTTTAGTTGATAATTTATAATTAGATTAGTCGCTACTTTGTTTCGCCGTAATAAAGTACGTCATTCCAGGTACTCACTTTGCGCAGTTTTCTTTGTTTAAAACATTTCCATTTTTAAACTTAAAACAATCGTCAGTCACAAGCGAAATGAATTATCAAAAACTGTTTTCACGGTTCTATTCGTCCAGCGAGCAGGGCAACGGTGACTTTTTGCAGAAATATACGGGTTTTACGGGGAACGTCGCTAATTTTTCGACGGAAGAGGTGACTTCTAGTGGTGTTGTGGTGGAGCAAGGTGACAGTGCGGAGTTCTTGGAATTCCAGACCCCTATAGAACAGGAGGATGATGAAGTTATGTTTGTCAGTCAGCCCCCTGGTGTTGAAAATAACGCAAACCAGACTTGGGAAATTCCTAGCCCCGAAGACACTATGGCTGTGGTCGAACCTGTGACCCCAGAAGAGGTATGATTTTCATTTTTTTCATTATTTTTTTATTGAATTTTTTTTACAAACACATATTTAAATATTACAACATAGTTGGTAAATATACAAAACATTTCAAATATAATGTTTCTACCTCTTTAATAAAGTAGAGTGCTTAGAGAGGGAGTTCGTTTTACTTTTTTTTTTAATATACAAAGTAAATGAAAACAAAGTAAATTTAAAATAATAAATCCTCGGTATGGAGTCTAGGTAGGGGTGAGTCTTATATGTTTTTTAAATTTAGTTTTAAAGGTTTGATAATTTTTTTTAGATTTTAAGTTTTCCGGAAGTTTATTAAAGTTTTTTTTTACCTACGTACGTATAATGGTTTAACGCTGCTGTTGTTTTACATCTGTGCAATATTAAATTTTAGAAAATCTAGAGTTACGTGAATTTTGTACTTCATTTGTTTTTGTGACGTATTTATTTAAAACAAAATATAACAATCAGATTGCGACAGCCAATTTGTTACTATAAAGAGACTCTATCTTTGATCATGGTATCGGCGCAATTATTATTATTATTTTTTAAAAGGAATAACCCGCAAAGCGTCTATTTTAGATGCTTGTCTGCAGGTGGGATAGTAAGGATAGGGAAGAATGTGAAAAATACATCACAAGCACCCAGACCAATTGAAAATAAATATTTCTTGAATTTATTTTGGAATTGGCGGGAATCGAACCCACGACGCCAGTTTCGCAGTCGAGCGTTTGCCCAACTACGCCACGGAGCCTGTCATCCTAACCATCAATCAACCCAATCGGTTGAATTACATTTCCCATCCGAAGTGTGTTAAGATATGGATACTTTGACAATCGCATATCAATATTATGACTTCTTTTGATATAGTTGAGATTCTATTAATGTTTTGTATTAACCTTTTGACAGGTGAGATGGTTTTACAAGCTAAACGGGGATAAGATCTGGACCGAGTTTAACGGTTACGATTCCCTCCTGATTGAAGAGAAGTACCGCAGTCTTCCCCCCATTCCTGTTGAGGATTTGCACCCTATTATTCCTGTGGAGGATCCGCACCCCCTTATTCCAGCTGAAGATCTGTCCTCCACACCCAAGTTTTCAAGCGATGAAGAGGACCATGGACTCTATGGTCCGTCGCCTTCCGTGAAAAAAGATAATCTTTTCAATTTTTCCACACCGAAAAAGACGGGAAAATTCTGCCACAAAGATGAAAGGTAAAGAATTATATCTGTGTCTTAATAAAATGTATTAGAATATCTTAGAACAAAAAAAGAACAAATGACTTTTCTTTTTCTTCTTTTCATTCCTTGTCTGTAATATAAAAGCATAATTATGTCAATATAATTTTATTATTTTTGCCTTGTTTAAATTAATAAATAATACTTTAACAATCTCCTTATTATTCATCGTTTACTTTGTGTAATACCTTTTTAAAATACTTTATCACTTGCGGAATAATCATTCCATCATCAGGTTAAATGTAGACTTCTAATGTCTAATATCAGGACGATGGAATGATTACTCCGAAACTGGTAGTCGTGAAGTAGTGTTTTAATGTTGTATTACACAAAGTGGACAATAAATGCTAAGGAGAGTGTTATATTCTTCTTCTTCCTCTACTACTTCATGAGCCCTCTGACCTCCACTGCTGGGTATAGGTCTTTTCCCCTTCTTTCCATTTCCCCCGGTTGGTTCCTGCCTGCAGCCAGTTTCTACCCCCCACAGCGACTATGTCGTCAGACCATCTCTTTTGGGGTTATATTATCATACCGCAGAGTTGACAATGCTTTTAATATACAAAATTAATAATACTTTTCAAGCCTAAATAAATTAAATATGCAACTCTTTGGTATATAATTAAAATGTAACTTTGTTTTAAAATCACTGTAAATAGTGATTTTAATAAATTTATTTTATTTTCATAAATCTATAGTGATTTTAAAACAAAGTTACATTTTAAGTATAAAATGGAAAATCACAAAGTTAGTGCTTGAAATATA
The DNA here is from genome assembly GCF_059751285.1 of Brachycentrus maculatus. Classification (NCBI taxonomy): domain Eukaryota; kingdom Metazoa; phylum Arthropoda; class Insecta; order Trichoptera; family Brachycentridae; genus Brachycentrus; species Brachycentrus maculatus. Next base: position 775,798 of record NW_028281142.1, read on the forward strand.
AATTATATATTTTTGCATATATATTTTTTCAGCCACGCTTGTTGCTCTGGAAGCGCAGGATGTAAATCTGCGAAAACCAATTACCACAAATTCATTTCTGAGGATTCTTCCGAGGAGAGTTTTGAGGATGATGGCTCCATAAATCTCGATAGGATTGTTGTTAGAGGAGGTGAATATACACATTCTGTTATTATTATTTGTGTTGGTGTTTCATAGTAAAATTAAATACAAGTGCATCCTTGAAAAGCTGTGAAATAAAACACTCTCCTTATCATTCGTCGTTTATTTTGTGTAATACAGTTGTGAAATGCTGAATAATGTAATGTACTTATTTTTTTCTTCATATTTCAATAAAATATAAAATGTTCACAAACTGCCTTGTTAGTGTTTAGTCAGAGGTAATTTTTTAGTAATTGCTTTATCCCTTTCAAATACAAATTGTGAAAAATCATTTCATATTAATGATCAATTATGATTTGGCAGTAACTTTGTGGCAAAATCTATAAATTTTTAATTTAAGTTTTACTTAGTAAATATACGATGTTTGAAAATGATGCGGAACGCATTGAAACACGTGTCACAATGGATTTTAAGAAATAGTGTCATTTACCAAGTATAACTTAATTTGAAAATATTTTAAAGTATTATTGCCGGTCTTTGTTCTGTCTGAAAGATTTGGCGGTATGTACTTAAAATTTATGTATTTTTGAGACACTATATTCTTTTTTTAAAGATGTGTAAATTTAATGTATAATGTATAATTATGTGTATGGATTTTGTAAAATGTCGACTATTTATTTGTTTTTTTTTTTAGGTTTATATGAAGTTGATGTGGCAAAAATGATATGCGAATCTATTTACTGGCCCGGAGAGAAGTACACTATTACTAGGTAATATCATCATTCTTTTTTGTATGCCTTATCGATACCTTTTTATATGATTGCATTTTAAATCTGGGTTATACGGATTGGGTTTCATGTCAGTTTTGTAGAATTTCACAAAATATAAAACGGGGTTTGAACAATAAAAATTTATCATTCCTCGTAAAATATTTATGAGACGAACCACCACCATCAGTTTATTTCAAGCTTTCTTTGAGGGCCCCAGTCTGTGCGATTGGTTTGCTTTTTTCAAAATTAGTCTTCACCATATTATCATCTTTTCGTCTCTTCAACTCGGCGTACCAGCTACAGCGTATGTTGGAGATAATTTAGTCCATGTAGTTTAAGCGGGTTGTCCTCTGTAGTTCGTGCCTTCGCACATGCCCTTGGTAATTGTAAAAAGGAGGCCTGAGTGTCTTGTTTTTTTACATATGAAGTATTGTGAATTAACATTAATTTAACATTATGACATTCATGTGTTTACAGTAATAAAAATGTAGAAATTCCATCTCTTTGTTTTTCATTTTAAAATGTGCCTACAAAATGCATAGTCAGTTTAAGGTTACATATTTATTACGTCAATACTAAAGTCAGCAATGTCATTTATTTAAATTAAGCCCAACCTTTTCACTTTTTCTTTGTCAAACACCTTACTGTATTGTCAACTACTTTTCAGCATTATTGTTAATAATAAAAAATCAATGAAAAATTCCATGAAAAAATATTGACAGTGTTTAAAAGTTGGCATTTAATTCGGGTGTTGCAAGTACATAAATTGGTACTAGCTGTTGTCTGCAACCAGTGGCGTTTACAGTTTAAGTTTTTAATCAGGGTTGGGTAAGGATAAGGCATAATAAACTCTGGTCGTGTTTCTATAAGGAATGCGAGTAATCCAGGGTAGGCACTGCTTTTCTGCCTATATAGAATGCACACCTCTGTCTCTCGCAATATGGCAACAGTTTTTTCTTTCTTTGGGCAAGTTTTGTAATATGCTTAAGACTAATAATTTTATCACATAATTTTTTTTGACTATTTGTGTTTTGTTTTTAAGGGGACTCTACTTCTATGATGGAAGTTGGCAACCTTTAGAACGAGCGCACGGAGAAGTTTTAGAAGCTGAACACTTGAGACTCTTTGGTCAGAAGTCTGGCGAGAATACAGAAAGACCGACAGTTCCTGCAGGTAATTTACGTAAATACATATATGTCATATTAAATTTAATTGATTTATTTTTCTTAAAAAGCCACAACTAGATTTGAAAAGAGTTTGTTTAAAGTAAATTTTTTTTAAATATACGGATGCAGCAAATTTTTTTATCCCGAATAAATTGTTAATTTCTGGATTAATGTTTTAACAGGTGTGGCGGTCCATTCCCAGCATTTTTCTCAGTTCCACGTGGAGTGGATGTCATGTTACGAGATATACCTGTACTGGGGCGGCGCCCCCCGCCAACTGGTCCGAAGCGTCACACAAAAACTTGGCTTCTATCAATGTAAGATGCTTTAACAGTTGTAGAATATCACCAGAAAATTCCACATTCTAGTATCTATGTTCACTCTTTTAAAACATGTATAGAAAGACAATAGAGTTTTTATCTATGACTTTTAATGGAAATTGTAATTAATTTATTTTAAACTAGATACAATTTTTTAAAGTAAATAATATGAAATGTCAAAATGTTAAGTATTTTTACTAATGACAAAAATCTGATTGCATGCAGATTTGCAGACTTAAAATATGTCTCTAATGAAAATCTGAAAATGTTAGTGCCATGGTGGCAATTCTGACAAATCCAGCCTAACTTAAAGCGGTTAGTATTAGATGGCATAATTTTAGAAGACATTTGATCTCCATTTGATTATTTAATTGCCATTTAAATATGTCTATTAGCAGTCTCACTGTTAATTGAAATTCGAAACTTTTAGTACCATGGTGGCAATTCTGACAAATGGATCCTAACTGAAAGCAGTTAGTATTAGATGGCATAATTTTAGAAGACATTTAATCAGTTAAAGTGTTTAATTACCAGTTTTTTTTAAAACCAAAGCTATTGTTGTATGCAATTATTTATTTCAGCTACTGGCTACAGGCTTAGGAGGGGATACAGAACCCTGGCATCCATATCGGAGAGGCCCCCGGACATAACGCATGTCGTATTTGTCATTCACGGAATTGGACAGAAAATGGACGAAGGCCGAATTATTCGCAACACTAATTCGTAAGTAGTGTAAATTTAAGATTCACACACCTGTTTAGATACTAATTGTATTTTCAGGGTTGTTGTGTGTCGGTGCATTTTGGGTGTTGCTCTATATTTAGACCTCAAGGGGACAATATACAATAAGTTACGCATTAAAGTACGAGTACGGGTATGAAACCTTGAATGCCTACTGTTCCTTCTCCATTTTATTTCCCATATATTGGTGACGTCCTCCACCCCGTGCTCTTTACTTTCATCATCTTATTCCATTAAAATTTTTCCCCTTTTAAATCTAAGAACATGGAGCGCAGGACTGATGATTACCTTCTTCTCTAGCCTTCTGTCCTCCACTGCTGGATATAGGCCTCTTTCGTATCTTTCCATTTTTTTTTCGGTCGGTAGCTGTTTGCTGCCAGTTTCTACCGCCCCATGAATCCTGCATACTGCACTGAATACATATGCATTAGAGACCACAGCTCTAACAAAAAAAAATGAAGAGAAGCTCAAATGCACACAGCGTTCCATGGAAAGATCCATGCTTGGTTTAAGGTTAAGAAATAAAATAAGAAATGAAAAAATTAGGAGCAGAACCAGAATAGCGGATATCATGTATTGTGTAGAAAGACTGAAGTGGCAATAGGCGAGACATGTTGCAAGACAGAACCCCACAAGATGGACTCTAAAGTTTTGAGATGGAGACGTTAGGAGAATATAAGAGGCGTCGGAAGACTTCAATAAAGATGGTCCGACGACATAGCCGTTGTGGGAAGTAAAAGCTGGCTGCAAACAGCAACAGTCCAAAAAAAATGGAAGGATACAAACGAGGCCTTTATCCAGCAGTGGAGGACGGAAAGCTAAAGAAGATGAAGAATAAGGCAAAATTGCCAATCAGCAATCAACAATACATCTCAAATTATGGTTTTATTGGTATGTTACTATAGTGTAAAGCAGGTTACGTATACATTTAGACATCACGGTATTTCTACAACCCGTCTGAATCAGTCCTAACAGTGTGTGTATATACATTTTGCCAGCCTCCGAGTGATATGCGAGTGGCTGCGCGTGCATCACCCGTGCGGGGGCGCCGGGCGCGCGGAGTTGTTCCCGGCCCGCTGGCGGGCTGGGGCACGGGGGCGTGCCGCGGGGCTGCTGGCGGCCGCTGCGCCCCCCGGCGCACCGGCCTTGCGGCGAGCCATCAACGAGGCCGCCATGGACGTTATGTACTACACCAGCCCGCTGTACGGCAGACAGGTAGGACTGAAAATATGAATTACAAGTTAATCCCGTTTTGCGGTTCAATTTTTATTTTTTTTATTTTTATAATAGGTCAAGGGATCTCTTTCAAGAAATTTCTAAAATGGCGCTTGTACTGTCATCTCTGATTGTATTTATACACTCAAACCCCACTTTTATTATTCTGTGTTACCCACGATATTTAACATAAAACAATGTTTGTGTGATGCCATTCTAATGACGCTTTTAAAGAAAGCCTAAAATAAAGCATCGATAATTTTTATATAAAACATGTTAGTTAGTGTAAATATTTTTTTATTCAATAAAATTATTTGCTTAAAGCATGATAAAAAAATTAAAAAGTAAAATACAAATTTAAAAAAAAAACTCCCCTGATACAGTTCTGCAGAAACTGACGCCCGTACAGGTTAAAATGCTGGATAGACCCGGCTTAGGCATTTTAAATCCTACATCAGGTAATTATCACAATAATGTACCTTATTTCATACTTAATTTGTTATTTTGCATAGGTTCAAGATGACCTTCGGAAAGAGTTGAACCGCCTCTACACCATGTTCATGGCCCGCAACCCTCACTACAAGGGGCACTTCAGTGCGGTGGCCCACTCTTTGGGGAGTGTCATCCTGTATGACATCATCATAGACTACCAGCTGGGCTGCGACCACTGTGCCGGGACGGTAAGCAAGCTAACTTGACCTCCCCGGAAACACTTCTTCTCTAACTTTGTCCTCATTACTGAGGGTTATAACCCTTGTGGAAGCAACGACTCTTCTCCAGTTATCCCTTGACTGTGCTGCAAGTAGCGCTCCAACCACCGACGTGCCTGCTGCTGCCTTAACTTGATCGGTCCATCGTATGGGGGATCTTCCTCTCCCTCTCTTCCCCTCCAGGCTATCCTTATTAGCTCGTAACGTGTCCAAAGAACTGGAGAATCCGTCGTGCACAGATATTGGCTGGAGTTAAGCCATCCAAGTGTAGTTCCTGACGTATAATATAACGAATATGTTTATAGAATGAAGTATACAAAAAATATAATCAAAATCTGAAATTTATCTATTTTTGTTTTACAATAGTATCAGTAGAAGAGGATTGATATATATGTAGAATATGTCAGTGTTCCGCAAACTTTTTTTATTCTAGGCACACCTACAAATTAAGAAATTTCAGAGGTGCATAATTACCATATTATGGTAACATATTCAACATATTATGTTCAATGCGAAATGTGAGTCTACTTAACTGAGTACAGGCAATTAAATTTGGAGCAATTGTGTTATTTTCACAAAACTAAACTTTTTTCTGCGGCACACCAACTAATCGCCGCGGTACACCAGTGTGCCGCGGCACACACTTTGCGGAACAGTGGAATATGTCACATCCGATAATTGTCAATTTTGTAGTTTTTTACCAGCTAACCTCTGCCGGAGCTAATACATCTGCGGTTATTATCAATTATTGGTGAATCAATGTTCCAGAGGCACATCCCGAAGCAGCGTCTGCTGTTCCCTCTGCAGCAGCTGTTCTGCCTGGGGTCCCCGCTCAGCGTGTTCCTGGCCATGCGGCACCCCAACCCCTCGCTGTGCGCCGTGCTGCCGTGCGAATTCACCCCCCGCCTTTACAATGTCTTCCATCTCTCCGACCCGGTTGCTTATAGGTCATTTTTACTGTTTATTGTAACTGCAGACAGTTGGTAGAGTTCCAAATTGAATTGTTGGGTAATATATCCAAAATAAAACACGTTTTTTTTGGGTTGAATTCTACATTTATTTATGTATATTTATGTATACGTGACGCGTTTCGTCTTCTTAGGACATTATCAAACACTGACATATCGCTCACTCCTTTCAAGAACGTCATAAATCAAAAATTGTCAATTTTCAGTTGTGCATGTTTTCGGAATGCTCAGAAAATTTACTATATCCCAGCAAAAGCCGCATATTTTTAGCTTAATATTTACCCGCTACAGGGCAGAAAGTGTTGTTTTTGCATTTTGAAAAAAAAGGTATTGTTTAATTATTTTTTTAAATATACTTAATATTTTTCAAATGGAGAAAAAACCTTCAGGTTTTACCTAAAAAGATCTGTTGCACAGTAAAAAGTTCAATAAGTGGCTTGATATTTATTTTTAATACATTGTATTATATTTTAAAACTTTAAAAGCGTTCTCCTGAAAAATCAAGTTTTTTGATTTATGACTTTCTTGAAAGGAGTGAGCGATATGTACTCCTAGACCTAATAATAGCAATTATTGTTAGTATATAAGGACATTTTGTAAATAATTTTAGTCAGTGTTTTATAATATCCTGAGAAGACGAAACGCGTCACGTATACATAAACAAATTAAATCCATCACGTATACATAAAATTCAATCCAAAAAACCGTGTTTTATTTTGGATATATTACCCAACAATTAATTTTTACTGTATATGTATATGTACAACTTCCTCAAATACTCTGACAAATCAGACTGCCACTCATATTAAACCCTTTTCCTTAGATTTGAAACAACATGAACCCATTTTTTAAATTTTGTTTGTTTTTTAGAATCTGAAGAAATTCAAGTAAAATTTAAAATGAAGGTATGGCTCATATGAAATATTGACTGATAGAGCTTTAAAAAAAGAAACTTTATCTTCATCAAAAAATGTGTTCATCTAACACTCTCCTTTATTCAGTAATACCATATCACAAAGTTAACAATGCTTTTAATATACAAAATATATGTCTTCATCAGTGCAAGGAAATGGTCTTTTTTATTATGTTTTTTAAATTTAATTTTTAATTAAAATACACATTTAAAAATACTTTTAATTACGTATATACCTCAATGGATTAAAGATAAATGTATCGCCGGATAACTCTTACATAAGCTCTGTTGGGAATATTATTTTGAGAAATAAGATCCTTACATTGTGTGTCATATAATCTTACTATGTGAGTGGATCAAAACACATAGTCTTTTTATTTCTTAAAATAATATATCAATATGATCCAAAAAGTTAATGCTTTCAATATTCAAAACATCTGTTGGGAATTTTTAATAATAGATTGTGAGCAGTTTGATCAATAATTTTTTTGTATTTTTATAATATTTTTTAAAAAGCTTTGAAATCCTTAATTGCGTTATGAGATATATTTGACTCATATCCAAGCCAGAAAAAAGTAGTATTTTTAGTGTCTAACTGGAAAACATTGATTTAAGTTACTTACTTGGCAATTATGTGATATTCCTGTTTATCTTTCTAGGTTAGAACCATTAATTTCACGTTACCACGCTGAACAAGCCCCCGTTGTTATTCTACCATACCACACATCCCCTACAAGCAACAGAAGTCTCTCTCCAGCCAAAGGTAACATATTAATTTTCAAATTAAAAATAACGCGGCACACGATTCCCGACTGCGTGTAATGAGTTATTTTTGTCGACAGTTTCCTGGAAACTCTGGTCTTACGTCAAGCATCCCTGGCAGAAGCCGAGCGAGGCGGGGTCATCTCATGACAGCCCCTCCAAATCGAGCGACTGCCCGCCGGAGATTGAACACAACCTCGAAAGCGAACCGTCTCAAACGACGACGTGTTGCGGATCAAGGTCCAAGAGCCCCAGCAAGCAGGGTGAGGAGACTTGTAACGATAAACCGTGCGTCTCAGATCAATGGGACGCCAAAAAGTCAGACCGCGATCGGTCTTTCAAAAGCAAGAACAAGAAGAAAGCCAAGTGTTCGGAGTTTTGCAGGAGCAACGAGGACGTCTTGCCCTATCGGCTCGATTACACGGTCAGAGATACGGGAATGGCGAACAATTACCTGTCTGCGATAACGTCGCACACGAGCTACTGGAATAATTACGACGTGGCGCATTTTATCCTCAGCAATCTGTTTCCCGAAATGGACGCCGACGGAGAGACGTGACTTCGATGTGCCGGCGGTGTGTGCCTTAGTACGCCGCCTCATGCGAACGGCGGCGAAAATATTCTCTAGTCCTTCCACTGCGGATTGTCCAACGTCACGTTGGACAATCACGTCACGTGATTAGTTTAGCTGCGTGGAATATAGTCAAATGATGAGTACAAAGTATCTTAGTATGTAACAAAACAGTGTCATAATTTAATACTTTCTTCGTCGTTGTAGTACAATAAGCATACACACAGCTCACAGACAGTCCTCACATCGCTTATTTGGTGCAACAATGACGTAATTAATTATTTTTTTAAAACATGTTAAATATGTCAAAATGTGCCGAAAGAACATTTACATCGGGAGAAACATCGACTGAATTGATTTTGTGGTGAAATGCTGCGAGATGACGCAAATTTTATTGTAGATTTGAGTAAAATGGCGCCATTTCTGTTGCTACAACGTCTGAATGGCATCTCCTGTCATGTTTCTAAAAGTGTAATTATGACATTGTTGCACCAAATGAGCGACATGATGTCTAGGCTCGATTCCTTCACACTAGTTGTTACAAACAATCGATTTGTTAAGAAATTCATGTTTTTTTGTTGACATTCCCCGATATTTAGTGATATTAATTCTCAAAGCACTCAGAAAGTGTGGCAAGTCCTTTTTTTAAATATATTTATTTTGTTATTTGAATGGCAATAAAATAAAATATAATCAATCTCCTTGCTCAATCAAAGTGTATTTTCTCTGCTAATAATGGCAAGAGCATGCAGAGATTTTATGTTAGGGTGGATTTAAAAGTGAGCACTGATAACATTTATAACGCAAACCCAGTAGAAACCTTATAACATTACCTTTTTTATATCAGTTACAAATGAAAACATCGAATCATGTCGGATTACGGAAGTTAGATTGCAAATACTTAACACTAGTGCTACCGAACTGTACTGAAAACCTAGAAATGACTATCTATAGCTAGAAAACGGCAAGTTTAAAACAAAAATTACAAAGTAAAAAAATAGTTCAATCAGAATTTTTCAATGACATTCTATGGCATATGACCATAGAATGTCATTGAAAAATTCTGATTTAACCACCAAAGTGTACCACCAAAACGTACATACAAATTATTATAAAAATATATATTTTCACTAATAACTCATGATAGCATGTACAGGGCATCTTATTTATACTTACATAAATAGTATATCTTGCTTTAAATATGTATATAGAATAAAAAAATGATTAAACTAGATATTTTTCATGCTGAGAATATCTTAGTGCGAAATATTCCAAAGAAATATGTGTATATATTATTGTGATATTTTCTAATTAAATTTAAATGTATTGAGGAAGCTAAAGTTAAGCCTCTGTCCTTTTGTGGCATTTACACAAGGACAATAATATAAGTATCTTTAAAAATCAGTGGCAACATAAAACGTCTACGCTATTGAGTTATATGTGAAGGTGTGAGTTCATTAAATGGATTGGCATTGCAACTGCCCAGGTGTAAATGTCACATAACAAGTCTAGTCTCTAGTTAAAGATTATGTCTCTAGGAGTCATCTCCAATTCAAATTTTCCAGTTATAACTATACGAAAATTCCGATAATGTTTAACAAGATTAATGCCATGTTTCTGTGAGTTTTTATGCATTCGAATTTTTGTTATACGTACTGTTGTGTTTTGTTTTTTGATTTATTATTTTATTTTTATTTGACAGGGGTCATAATTAAGTGAAAATTACGATTTAAAGCTTATAATATCCGTATTTTATTATATTTGTTAAACATATCATAGTCATACAGGAGAAAGTGACCAACTAACAAAACGTAAAATGTTCAGGGGGGTCATTTAAGTCACTTTTGCTTGGCAAGAAAATAAACATCAATGCAGTTAGTCATTTTTAACAAGTCAATATATTATACTTCCAAGTTTAAAATCCTATGGGATTTTTTTCAGGGCAATATTAAGCTTGTAAGATATCAAATAGTCAATGATCACGTTTTTGTAAAAAATGCACTCGGTCACTTTCTCCTGTATGACTACGATATATGTTTTTGTGATCCTTGATTTATTGGTTATTTCTTAAAAGTATTGGAATTTACAAGGCATAGATACTAATAGGTATTGGAAGAATGATATCCATATGAGACTAAGTAAATCAGTTTGGGAAGCTGTAATGTACTGCAATTAAGACATGAATTTCCATTTTGGGTATGATCTGATGGTCTGATTTCCCTTCGTAATAGTTAATGGAATTAAATTTCCCTCAAACACACTATTTGATATTTAAAAAAATGTGTATTTTGAAATTTTAAGGATTGGACTTTACGAATTTGGATAGTATGTAATTTGAAAAAAAAAATTGTCTTTTTTTTCTCCAAAATTGACTGTGTAGGTACATGATCCAAATTTGCATTTTGCAAGAGATTGATGTATTTTATTAAAAGATAAGATGGATACCCAGTTTCTGTTCCTTAACCTAGGAGTGAGTTTTTTTAAAAAACATTTTATAATTTTATATCACAGTCAATGCTATGAGCAACATGTTTTCTTAAAAAAAATAATATTTGCACCAGTAAACATGATTTATATCAACATTATCCATGTTTTATTTCATGGGTGTTCTTTGACGGCATTATTACGATGACGTCACACAAACTTTGTTTTAAGTAAAATGTCAAACAGAAAAACAATCTGAAATATAGTTTTCACGTTTAAATACAACCATAGATGGCATAGTGCAAGTGCCATTTTAGAAACAAATGTCACCTGGCTTTAGTTATAAGCGCGGGCGATCATGTACACACCCACACTCCTTTGAGGAAGGCCACGTATGACCATACTCCCGGACAGGTTAAACAAACAAATGTTTCGATCACAAATATAAACATTTTTAATAAAAATGCAGTACTAATCTGATGCTTAAATTTGATCTGAGGTATATTTTCGCAAATAAAAAGCAGTTTTTTTAGCATTTGTTGCGCTTTTTTACACTCCGCCCCGTAGTCTCTGCACACACCGCTGTGTAACTTGAAAGCGCGCAAAACGCACATTTGCACAAAACTTTGTATAACCGGCGCTCTGTCTGGAAGCCTCTCTGGATATCTGGCATCTGATCAAATCACCATCTGTCGCTTCTCTACTTTTTATTCAAACATATTTAGAATTACATGAAGAAATGAACGCCGCAGATTGCAGAGGCTTAAAAATTTCATGAATCTAAAAAATGTCATCAATTATTGAAATTATTAAATTTATCTATTCATGTGTAAGAGATATTGATATTAACCACCCTACTCTCGGGTTATATTCCAAGAAACTAAAAAAAAAATCATTTGTTTTACTACAGAATTGTGAAAACAATGGTTGTTGTATTCACACCTGACAAAATTTTGCCATAATAGGTGCATTTAAGATGGAACTGATGCTTGCTTGATATAGCATGCGCAATAGCTTGATTCTTGCTATTGCGTCTCCTCTCTTTCTCTCTATGTCTCGTCCGGATGTGCATCCAGTACGCATTAAAAATTTTTTCACAGCTATTTTTCTGATATAGGTTAGCGCAGAATGGTACAGAAAAAAACACATGTATCGTGTTCGCTCGTATGTGTAGGGCGGTTAAATCTCTATGTTTTTCTGCATATTCAATACATATTTAATTATATGCAATCATTTAATATTGAAATTTCATGTAGAGTGAAACATTTTTTTAGATCCGGGTAGGTTAAAGTTTTTCTTTCTGTATATTTCAATAACTTTAAATCAAAAATGATTAGTTTAAGATAGTGAAATTTGAATAGCTGTTTTAGATTTTTACCTTTATTGTTTGCCATAAAAGGAATACAGTGTATGAAAATACCGTTTTACTTTGCCTCTTTTAAACAAACACTCAGTGATTATGTAAAATGGATAACTTTTTAATTCCTAATGCTGTTATATTTATGAGTGGTGTATAATAATCTTCTTTTCATTCTAAATTATAAAAGGATAGGTATCGGAATCCAATGTAATATTTAAGATATCGTATTTAATAAAACCTTGGCCTACATTTTATACCTTACCAAGATGACAATAATAAAATAGTTGAAAATATTCATAGTATTCCTGTCATTTTGAGTCAGGAGTGATTTTTCCACATTTGATAACTGATAACTTATGACTTTAAGCGTGTCGATCTAGTGTTACATCATGTTTATGTAAAAAATACAACACCCGATAATAGTTCTGATATTTGACTTATATTATTGCCAACACTGCAAGAATGTGTAACTGGTTTTGCTGGTATTCTTTTAGTTTAAATCATACGCATTTTTATCAAATTTTAGCCACCCTTAGCGCTTGTGCACTACACGGAATTTTACTGTCCGGCAGTCCGGTTAGCATGAAAAAACGGATGATTGGCTTGTGCTTTTGTCCATCTTTCTTTGGATCGGTACACTTGATCGGTGGGCGATCACTGTGCGAGATCACGTTGCGCGTGAATTTGATCACATTAAACTGTCGTAGTCGCTTTTATTTGAAAAAACCGGAATACCGGACAGTCAAATTCCGTGTAGCGCACAAGCGCCCTTACAGAGATTTAGGGCGCTGTGGAATATTAAATGCGCTGGCATGGTAAAACCCAGTTAAGTTAGTTATTGTAATTAATAAATTTGAGTATAGTGAAGTAAATAATCAAAATACACATAAGTATCCTTTTAATATGATTCTGATGCAAAATGAGTAATTTTTGCTGGATGAGAATTGTACGGAAATAAGTTTTATAAATAAGATTGCTTAGAGCCATTTTTTTGTAACTGCCCACCTGCAGAATGATGATGTCTTTCAAATGTGTTACTCTGTTAAGTCGATATTGCAACCATGTTGTTCAAATGTGTCGGGTTGTGGTCCCGTGGTTAGTGTTGCGGACTCAGTTTCAGGTTTCGAACCCACTCTACCACAATTTGGTACCTGTTTCTAATAATGAGCCGCTTAGGCTCACAGAAATAGTATGAAATTGAAGTATTTTTGTAAGTAATAAAAACACAAATATTTCATTTAAAAAACAAAAAAGGTCACAGATGTCAGCAATGTTCAATTTTATTTAAAAGAATACTGCAGATGTATGGGCCTGTTCACCATACAGGAATATGCAGGAATGGGTATTCTCCTAGACAGGTTGACGCAATCTTCATTTTCCCCACAATATAATTGATAATTTAGAAGTTGCTTATAAAAAAATGTCTGAATAATTCATCCTGGAGAAGGGTTGTCACTTTTACCATCAAAATTCGGTTGTATGTCCTTGTAATGTTGGCAATGGTATGTTCAAAATCCACTTGAAAAATTGTGCACCAAAAATATTTCTGAATGTCTATAAATGAAAGACTTTGTTAGTCCTTAATTTTAATATACAGGACCCTTTTTGTATTTGCAAGTGATGTGTTAGGAATTAAGCTTATATTTGAGGCAGTAGTTTTTTTGTTTGTTTGAATTTTTTATGTTATGATTTTCACAAATCTGAATCAAAGAAAATAATCTCTTTAATACCTAGTCAAAATTTAAAAGATCAAATTTTTACTATGAAATGATCTGTAATATTATATAATGGTTTCATAAACTGCAATAAAATTGTAGATATGATGAAGGTAATATAGTAACATTGGTGTATTTCTAACTAGTCATTTTTTTATCTTTGTCTAATTTTAATCTAATTAATAATATATTTTGTATATTAAAAGCATTATAACTTTGTGGTATGGTAATAAAACACTCTCCTTATCATCCATCGTTCGCTTTGTGTAATACCACTTTTATAAACACTTATTCGTGACCACCGGTTTCGGGAAATCATTATATTATCAGGTCATTAAAATAAAATAAATAAAATTTAACTTACAGTCTACTTTTAAAAATATTCCCATTGTGATACATCTCGTCGCGTTGGGGAAACAAGGTTCTATGTGGATTCCTTATAGTTTTGAGATATGAAAGGTTGAACATATAGTATAATATTGGTCGAGATAGAACCGTGTTTCTCTGAATGATATTACATAATAAGAGATAGAACTTTGTTTCCCTTTGAATTTCTGATTGATTTGGTTTTTTGTTGAAATTTTTATACAGATAGAACCATATTCAGATATAAATTATCTGAATAGAGTTAGAGTTAAATGAAAAAATACCTAATTTTGTTCGATAGAACCTTGTTTGCCCAACACGACGATCTGTCTTCTTTCTCTCTTTCAAATTTTATTTTAACGACCTAATGATGGAATGATTTTCTGAAACCGGTAGTCACAAATAAGTGTTTATAAAAGTGGTATTACTCAAAGTGAACAATGGATGATAGGGAGAGTGTATTAATTAATAATACTTTATTCAAAATCTCTTCCAATTTGATGATCTCATTTGTAAGTATTTTTCATGTTTTAAGATAAAATTAGGATGGCCTCATTATTACAGTGTACCGAGTCCAATTTCCATATTTTCTCAAAATTGTTACATTTTCTTCCAATAATTAAAAAAAAAATTATGATATATTTATTACTACCGATATGTTAGTATGTATTTCACATTGTTGTTTAATAAATTTATTCCTGTTTTTACTCGAGTTGTGTTTTATTTTATAGAGAATATCCGAAGAAGAATGTTTTTTAACAAAAATAAAAGTAAAAAAAAAAAAATAATCAAAACCTTCTATCTGATATATAATTTTGGGCAGTACATAATTTCTTGAATGTTTTTCGCAGGCACTTTTTGGCTCATTTTATAAACTCTATAAAATTAAACAACTTTGTTTTGACCACTTTTTTTATTCAATAAACCCTGATGATGACAAGGTTCTTGTCGCAACCTGTTGGTTAAAGTGTACTAATAATAAAAAAGTGGTTAAAACAAAGTTGTTTAATTTTATAAAGTATATAATTTATTATCCAATCGATATTCTGCTCTTTTTACCATTATTTATTAATGTGTATTTTCCAGAAACAGTTTTAAATTTATGTTTCTGTTGTCGTCGTATAAATGGATAGTGATAAATATTTTTTATTTCTATGAATACAACTTTAGTGAGGGAAGAGTCTGTCATATGGCAGATTCTTGAAGAACTTTCCGGCAACATCATCAATCAACATAGAAAAGATAGTCTCAACAGCTGGTTTGACATCCCGCATGATATCTTCAGAGTGCATTTTCACTATATGGTCTGTGATCTGGCCTGTAACAACAATAATAAAAAAATATATAATTAAAATGCAACTTTATACAAATATTTTATAATAACTTAATTATAATGTCTACCGGTTTCAAAGCTAACCGCTTCTTTATCAAGACTGATAGTTTTAATCTGTTGGTGCTTCAAAAATAAATTATACACAAAAAAAACTTATTTACAAACAAACAAAATTTTGCAAAACAACTTTAATGAAAATCAAAAAACAATATCACAACTGCATGTGTAGACTCTCTTTTTACTACACAAAGCAATTTTTCACACAGTCTGTGTGCAATGAAATTTTTGGACGAAATGGATGAATATTACGCGCTTTTGCAAAAAAACTAACAAAAGGGGTTTGGTTTATTTTATGAAATACAATCGTTATTCAGGTATATGAACACACCGCGTGTGTCATGAGCACAAAGTGGATGGAATACATGGACATGTTAGGCATGTTCTTAGCATGAAACATGTTATTTCTAATCAAAGTATTACTCGGTATATACCACTATTTCTCAAAATCTATTGTGACACTTGTTTCGGTGCATTCTGCATCATTTTCAAACACCGTACGGTGTAGAAATAGTGGTATTCACCGTGTAAAATATAAATTAACCTATCCAAGAGTATGGTCGTATATGTACGACCAATACAAAACATGATTTATATCAAAACATGTTTAAAACATGATTTGTGTTAAAATTATCGATGTTTCGAAAAATTATGTTTACTAGTATAAATGTTTTTTTTTATTCAAGAAAATATGTTCCTTATAGCAACGACTATGATATAAAAATTATAAAAAGTAAAAAAAATATATTTAAAAAAACTCACTTCTGGATAGGTTTAAAATAGATAGGTATTACCACAAAGTAACTGCCGAATCAATTAATGGAATGTGTTAATCAAATTTACTTACTCTTCATATCTCCACCAGTATACAGATTCTCAAAATCTGTTTCAGCCCCTCCCACTGCTACTTTGACATCTGTTTCTTTGATCAAAAAGTAGTCCTTTCCCTTTCGATTTACCAAGGCCCCAAATATCTTGATTTCGGCTGAGTTATCCGCTAAAAATATGATATCATATACTAGACTGTTTTATGATTATTTTATAATTTGTTAAAGTAAAGATTGATTGCCATGGATTTTCCTCGAAAGACATCTAGAGGAAGACCAAAAAATTAATAAATGCTACTGACAGATAACCAGTGGTGCGATTCGGCCGGTTTGAAAATTCAGTTCTAAAATTTTTAGAGTTCGCCGATCCGGTCCTTAACCCTTTGTTGTCTTGCAATATTCCGATTGAGATCATGTATCGGAGCACGCTCGGTTTACTTGGTCCGCCACATTGTCAAAATATTTGAACCTTACGAAGAGAAAAAAATGTTGGAATGATGAAAAAAAAAATAGTGGAAAAATTCAGTTAAGTTATTGCACTTAGTAAAAAGGATATCGTGAAAGATAACATGACTCAAAAGTATGGCCAAGGTGACGTTGTATATGATAGAAGAACAGTTTACAAAGGAACAGGTACACAAGTGAATTCTTACTGAAATTTGCCATAAGTCTTCCACTTCCTTCGATGGGCAGCATTTCAAACTTTCCAATCAACATGTACTCTGTATCAATGTAGACATGGTTGAATGTGGCTGAGAGGGTTATAGTTTGGTTTTCTAAATCAGTGCTGGAAAATAAGTTTTTATTTTATTTTATATTTTAACATATTTTAAAAAACAAATAAGATGGGAAATTCACAGCTTATAATTTTACTATCTGTATCCAGCAACTAGTTGCTGTGGTTCAGACTGGTTTAGTGGAAAATATAGAAATTATAAATCATACATTTCAAACGTTTATTTTACAAAGCTTGTGAAGCAATGAAAATATTTAAAATCTATGAAGCAAGAATGCAATCGATGTGACAGCAAATGTCAAGAAGCACGCTGTCAGCCATAAGCAATGTTTAGTATTACGTATGTTGCTGTTACATTCAACAGATGGCGCTGCCATTGTAGTCAATATATTGGATTGTTGTTTCATAGATTTTTGATGGCTTCACAAGCATTATGAAATTATACCTGCATGAGAAATTTGAGTAAGAAATGTGTGCTTTCTATTATTTCTTTACAATTTAACCAGACTGAGCCACAGAAAAGCGTGGCCAGGTGCAGCAAGTATGTAAATAAGTATTGTAACAAGGTGATTATACATATTACATGGCATCTCATACATCAAATAAACAGGTAATGTCATTTCATTGAAGTAAGAACTGGATCATAGCCTTGATATTGATTTTATGTAGTAACTTTGAATGAACTATAGAACCAGAGGTCAATAGCTTGATTTCAATAATAAATTATTTAATATTATTGTAAATACATGCACTACAATTTGATTTTTCATGATAGCATTTAACTCTTTGACTGATAAATTTTAATGAAGATTTTATTTGGAAAATGGGTAGGTTTTTTAAATTTCCAATAACGAAATAATGCATTATTACAAGCATTATGAAATCAAACATATTATAAATGTATGCTTTCAATTTTATTTCTTTTCCATTTAATCAGACAGTCATGGCAATGCTTAGCCGGATACAGTCAGTCTTAAATAAATAAAACAAATGAAATCCTAAAATGTTTTAAATTAATAGTTAAATAATTCAGCAATTATTTAACAATATATCAGAGAAATAAAGGAGGAAAGTAGGTACTTTTGAATTAGAAGTGGAAATGAAGAATAGCAGCAATGTAACCATTAGGTCACGTAGGATTGTATGCTTGTATTCATACAGCCTTCTAAAAGTTGGACAAACTGCTATTAATGTATATGGGTTCTTTTAGGTAAAATAATAACTAACTATAGATGAGGGCAAACATATTTTCTAAAGTGAGTACAATGCGCTTTATTAACACATTGTTGTCCGGCGGTTTTTTCATCAACCCCGACCTTAATTAGTATACTTATTAGGGTTGTATACTATTCACATGTAACCGTAAACCCTATTCTGATCTGTACAATGTTTTTTGTCATCTCACGCACATTACCGAAGTAAGCAAATATAACGCTTATAAGCGTTTCCCGCTCTCTACCAACAGTATTTTAAAGACGCTTTTAAGTGTTTCCCGCAAACAATGTGTTAAAATGAATAGTGTAAAAGTCTTACTTACTCAACATCTGTGAATTCATAGTCTGTCAGGCCATAGAGAAGAACGTCCATCAGAACTGCTTTGAAGGTTAAGTCTTCTGTGCTCTGCTGCACCTTGATGGAAGGTACCTTCAGCGGATCCAGAGATTGGAGGTTTAGCTCCGGGATGCCTTCTGACATCTTTTCCTTCAGGAGTTCTGTGGCGTTTCTCAAGCATTCGTTGAAATCTTCTATTTCATGGCATATTGGAAGAAGATCCTCTAAAAGCATGGATTGTGAACGATTTTATTAGTATTCTTGAGGAAAATCGTGGGTCCATTCTATGAGAACAAATCTTCAAGTATAAGATCTTCAATACACCATAATCAAAAAATTGTATCCTATCATATAATTCTACCTTAATATCGTGGGTATACTGGCAAAAATGTTAACTCTAAAATCCCTGTTTGAATAATCCCTGTTATTTAAAGCTTTTAGCCCGAATAAAATACCCGCTATTAAACTAAAAGTTGAATTTACTTTTAAAACCACATAAAGATGACATTTCAAAGTACTTAGTGGATTTTGCCAATTTAAAGAATGTTGAAAACTTTATAATTTGCATCATTTAGCCAAAATTGCATATTTTCGAGTTTTTTTTGCCAGTATACCCACGATATATTGTAGAGGGATGTCATACGGCTGTCCAAATTTAAAACACAGTAAGGGACATTTTTTTTGTAGTAGGTTTTTTTGCATTTTTGGACTTAGTAGAGTCTACTTAGTCCATAAATGCAAAAAAAACCTACTACAAAAAAATGTCCGTTACTGTGTTACCGTTACCGTTACCGTTACCGTTAAATTTGGACAGCCGCAAAGTTGAGCAACTAACTAGTAAAAAGTATAGAAATCCTTTAGTGCACGACTATTTACCCGTTTCACCCAGAATGTAAGCTTGAAAATCCATTACAAGAGTTAACAATAAATATGGAAGTAGAACAGTTCAACATATAGTTCCACACATTTTTAATTTGTTGCCAGCGGAAGTAAGAGGGGAAACTACAATATGGACCAATGGCAACATAAAGAAATGGGTTAGTAATCAAAAGTTTATAAACTAAGAATTGCATTTTTTTCTTGTGTGTATGTATTATGTTCATATTGTCATTTCATAAATTGGATAAAAATAATAACAAAATTATATAAAAATAACTTTACTAAGACATCAGATATTTTAGTAAGTCTCCACAAAAAATAATAGATTCTGTAAATATGTCAAACAAAATGGTAAAATGACCCATTATAAATGCAAATAATTGAAGACATTCAACATTATTTACTTTATAAAATAAAACAACTTTGTGTTAACCATTTTTTATTGGTACACTTTTTCCAACCGGTTTCAACAATAACCTTGTCATCGTCAGGGTTTATGTACTAATCTAAACCTTTGAAATACTCATAGTTAGGTTTTCAATGTTTTAGAATTAGTACATAAACCCTGATGATGACAAGGTTCTTGTTGAAACCGGTTGGAAAAAGAGTACCAATAAAAAGTGGCTAAAACAAAGTTGTTTTATTTTATAAAGTTTATAAAATGTGCCACAAAGTATTTGCAAAAAACAGTCAAGAAATAAATATTATGTATTCAATTTCCTAAATATTTACCTAATTTATCAACTTTATTGATTGCTTCCGTGGTCGTGGTAGTATCAATTTCGGCATGAGCCACAACTGAAGAAATGACTAAAACTATTTCAAATATTCCTGCAAAACTCATCTTGAAATTCAACATAACCACTCAACAAATTTTATAATATTTCTGAACTAAGAGTGCAATTAGATCTGATGTATTTTTCTGTTTTGTTTTCTTATATAACTTCTATAGGGGGCCATGTGGGTATGGATTGGGGTCATATGCCATGTAAAGATTAATTGCGTCCGTATATAAGGTGTTTGTCATTCTTTACATTGGTTCTAGCGAACTTGATCTTGTTTACATAGGCTCTGACACTGAACTACCCTTCAATTTATCTACTATTTACATTTTTAACCTTTTATCTGCTGGCACAGGCTGCCACTTGATGCTGTTTGCTGTGAGATTCTTAAATTAGGAACCAGAGTGCTCTATATCTCAGTTCTTCAGTACTTTCTGGGCCTTCCTGAACCACTGTGTTGCCGCAATATTGTTGATATCACTTCAAAATTAAACTAAAACATTTACCCTAGACCATGGGACTTGTTTCAATGTACTTTAACACATTGTTATTGGGTGGTTTTTTTCATTAACCCCGACCCTACTAAGAATACTAATTAGGGTCGTATACTAATCACAAGTAATAAAATAAAAAATAAAACCCTTATCCGCACCCCAATGGTGCATAGGGCACTGCGTCATATAAACGCAGTGTTATATTGATCGTTTTACACATGAAGGAAAGGTGATCAGCCCTCTGCTTCAGGTACCAGTCCAGGGTAATATTGAATAAATATTACAGTGAAAAAATCACAAGTAGGTAACTGCAAATAAAATTTCAATCTGTAAAATGTTTTTTGGCTTCGCTTTCTACGAAATGTAAGCAAAAACAATGCCTCCTACTCAGTTTGTAAACAATGCTTATAAGCGTTTCTCGCAAACAATGTGATAATTATTAATCACACGAAAACAAAATGAAATTTTAGACAGTGTTGCCTTGGTGCTCCCCACAGATTGAATGTCCGTCATAAATTTAACGAATATCTCGCAGTCTAGGGTCTATATATATCCGTACAACCCTAGATGTTTTCGACCACCATACATGAAGCTTAATCTCAAGTACTTTCTTATGGTAGAGAAAGTCCAAAAGAAGTTTCTGAGGTATCTCTACATCAGAGAGTACGGCTATTATCCTTAACTCTACTTGACCGAGTTTTTCCAGGGTATGCTTGGCTACAATAGTTTAGAGACTAGAAGGAATGTGTATTTGATTGCGCATTTTTATCGATTGTTGCGCGGTATGATTGATAATCCTGAAGTTATCCCGAGCATTGGTCTGTATGTTCCCAATAATTACCTAAGACAGCGTCGGCATAGATTGTTTCACATTCCTATATACAGTTCCAACCTGCCGATGGTTATACCTGTAGGAAGAGCTACCGCTATGTTGAACAATATCACATTGGATATTGATTTGTTCCATTGTCTGAAGGAGTTTTCCGAAGCAGGATTCTTCTACATCTTTAAGTCTTCTTGCTTACTTTTAATGTATACGCCTTGAATATATTTTTTGTTAAGTACATAAGTATATATATTTTTTAAAAATAAAATTGAAATTGTACTAGAAATTAAAATCTAAATTTTAAAGTTGTGCCATTGAAGACGTTGAAGAATGAAGGGAAGAGGTAAGTAAACATTGTTTCTTATCTTTATTTATTTCTTCTTTAACTGTTATTCCTAGCCAGATGGTGCGCAAGGCACTGCATCACATGAATGCAGTGCCAACTTGATCACTAATACATTAATGGAAGGTGATCATCCTGTGCTGATTCTTGAACATAGGAGTATAATATTTTGTATGGAATACAGATGAGCCAAACAAATTAGACCAGGATGAAGGACACAGCGCTATATGGAAGAGAAAATGGAGGATAAATGTAGGAACGTAGGACAAGTGAATTAGCTGTAATGACTAGGGCTTTTAGGATTGCATACACATGCTCGTACCAACATATGCAACAGAAATATGAAATAAAATATATTTGTGTTAACAGGGTATAATAACAAATATTAAATTTTTAAGTGTTTTTATTTTATTTTTTATACAGTCTATATATAAATATCAAAACTAACATAAGTGATATTATTTTTGTAAATATATAAATATATTTTTTTAAGTATTTTATAAATATTTTTAATGGAATACACATAGATATAGATCATTGCGAAATCGGTTTCTCTAAAACAATTTCTCTAAAAAATACTGGATTTTTAATTTTTCAAATAGATCTGTATTCATTTATACATTTCAATTTTTTGACCCAAGGTTTAAAATCAAGCTCAAACAATATGAAAAAAAGCCTACAAAATTTGTATTAAAAAATTCATAGAAATTGTTCAAATATAGAAGAGTTATCTTCTTCTATAGTCTGACGATTTCTGTGGTTATTACCATAGACAACGGTCATGATATTTGACTTTTGGTATAAAATTGTACAAAAATGCTTGTTGACTATTAATTACAAGAAAATTGAATGTATATAACATATTTTTATACGGAGATAACTATGATTTTCATATTTCTTATTCCTCACAGTTACATATATCATAATATGCAAATAAATTTCACAAATATTTAAACAAGTGTCGATATCAACAAAAAAGAAAATGTGATTTAATTCAAAACAGTTGATTGCACCAAAATCACAGTGTGTGCAATGTGAAAAGTGAAGAATGAAGATGAGAGAAGGGTATTTAGTTGTCTAGAATAAGTTCAGAGAGAGGAATGGTACCGAAGATTCTGTTCAGATAAGTCTGCAGGATAACGTTGGCCGTATCTTCGATGATGGGATTGATGATATCCAGCACTAGACGAGGGTTGGCATTGAAGAAGTTGGCTGCTGTCTCAGCTGAAATATTAAATAAATGCGTTACAGTACAAGGTAGTACAAAAAATCAGACAAAAAAAAACAGAGTTTTAAGTTGAAAAGGAACGTCAAAAATGAATAATAGTTTGAGAGAAAGTTGTTCTAACGGTAATTGAAAAAATGTGTAGGTACTCCAAAAAAAAAAGAAAAATTGCTATTCGTAAAATGTGTCAGAATATTTAACACCGTTAAGTCAAAAGTTGACGTAAATAAATGAAAAGGGTTGTAAACATGTTTATATTTGTTTGAAACATATGTTTTTGCGAATTTAATGTGATTTGTGACTCATAACTCTTTAATATTTAATGCATGATAATTAAAAGTAAAAAATTAAAATTATTATAATAGTTTGTACTTTTCTATTCAATAGTATTAAATTAAATAGACAGATGCCCGCACGGAATAATGCATCCACTTTTTTATATATTATTTCGAGAAATGAAAATTCTTTGTGTTTTGATCCACTCACATTTTTATTAACCAACTAGTTTCGGCGACAACCTGTTGCCCTCTTCAGGGTTTAATTTATGACTTAACCCTGAAGAGGGCAACAGGTTGTTGCCGAAACTAGTTGGTTACTAAAAATGTGAGTGGATCAAAACACAAAGTATTTTTATTTCTCGAAATAATATATCAATATGATCCACAAAGTTAATGCTTTCAATATTCAAAACATCCACTTTTTCTTCTTCTAACCCCTATCCGCGCCCAATTGTGCATAGGGCACTACATCATATTGTCGCAGTGTATCGTATTGACGCATACACTACAAAAAGCGTAAAACGATAGAATAATGCAAGAATTTTTCAAATGGGCATTTCTGCGCGCAATTTTCGTTTATGCTTTTCGTTTGTGCGCAAACTGTTTCGACACAAGGCGGCTGTCTGTATTTGAAGGTTTTCAGGTGACTTTGGTAAAGCTATCAGCGAAAAAAATGTGCCCAAAAACAGAGTTTAATAAATTATTAACTATTTTGACACAAATAATAATTCTTATAAAATTTTTTTTTGTTTATTTAATAGATTATGAATTGAAAAAAAACGATTTTATTACTATTAAAAATTAGAAAATTCAATTGATTTTTATGAATAATTAAAAAGAAAAATCTTACCAATGAGAGCAGTAGATCCATTCTTGTCTACAAACTTTACTTTTCCATTGCCGACCTTAATTTTGGAAGTGAACTTGTCAATTTCCAGGTAGTTTATTCCCTTCTTTTTGATCACCTTGGCTGAACCCTTCGCGAATGTAGAAATATCAGCTGAAAGAAAATAAAATAGATAAATTAAAGTAACATATACAATAAACTTCTATAGAATAAAATAACAGCTATGTAGTTTTTCCACAGTCCGCTTCCATAGTGCAATGGTCAGCACACTCGGCTACCATTCTGGAGGTCCCAGGTTTGATTCCCAGGACGGGTCAAATAAATATAAGTGAATTTTTCATTGTAATATTTATTTGATATTACCCTGGACTGGTACCTGAAGCGGAGGGCTGATCACCTTTCCTTCATGTGTAAACGATCAAGATCACACTGCGTTTATATGAAGCAGTGCCCTATGCACCATTGGGGTGCGGTAAGAGTTTTTAAATGTTTTTTTTTAATAAAGTTTTTCCACATGAATTTTATTTGACCAGCGACCGGGTTTCGTCGTTACCGAAATCATCAGACTAAAGTGTGTTAACTGTTTTTTTTTTCTTTTGTTTTTACTGTTGCCTTATAGCACTTATTTTTACTTTATTGTTCTTCTCGACTTGTACATCTTATAACTGTTTATTTTTTTATTATTATTTTTACTTTAGCTCTAAATTAATTCTAACTATTAATCTTCTTAACCTTTGCTATATTTTATTCTTGCTGTTTACTTTTGACTCATTTAAAATTTGTGAAATTTTGTAATTGGAATATTACAATTACATGTTTTATTTGTTATTCATTACTGTAAATGTATTTATGTGTATGTTCTGTTAAATTTCTAAATAAATATTTTTTAAAAACCCAGTCCCTGGTTAATTAAAACTCATGTGGAAAAAACTACATAGTTGTTATTTTATTCTATAAAATGCAGTTCCACTAAGAAATATTAGTACAAAACTTAAATCTAATAAACTTCGATGTAATATTTGGAAAATACAAGGCTGTCCCTTTAAACATTAATGCGCCCACGGGCAAGATGGAAAATGCCTTCCTAAAAATATTAGATTATTTTAATATATGTTTTTTGTTCTCATCAGCCATTGTATAATATTTCGATTATTTTATTTGTGGCCCAAAATAACTGATATCCTTCCACATCGGGGAAAGAAGGAAAAACTTAGGAAACTTACTTAAGAAAGAAAAACTAATAATTTCTAAACATATATTACTGTTTCGGACTTTTGACTGTAAGGGCGTTTGTGCACTACACGGAATTACACGGAATTTTACCGTCCGGCACGTCAGTTAACGTTTTAAAACGATAATTGGCTTGGATTGGCTTATGCTTTTGTCCATCTTTCTTCGGGTCGGAGCTCTTGATCGGTGCGTGAACACGTTACGCGTAAATTCGATCACGCTAAACTGTCGTAGTCGCTTTCATTTTTTAAAACCGGACTGCCGGACGGTAAAATTCCAGGTAGTACACAAACGTTTTAAAACAATGCTTTTTTTACCCTGCTGAAAATGTACCTTTAAAAATTAATTGTAGTAATTTTGAACAATTTGTTATGCATATCAAATTTACGACAAAAGAATTTATTTTATTCTCATAGGACATCCCTATAAACAGTCTTGAGAGAAATTCTGCGAGACTTCCTTGGATTTTCTTGTTAGTGGAAACTTACCCTAATAAATATAATCATTGCTTGAAATATACGCAATAATTGAATTTTCCAATTTTTATTAATGATAACATATTATGTCAGATATTAAATGAAATATAAAAAATAATTACAATGATTAGTTGAAATTATTAGAGCAAAAACAAAAACACATAGCAATTAGTTTACTTTCTCTAGGTTGATTGAAGGCCGATCGGGGGGGGATTTTGTAGGTTCACTATTGACGGCATCTAGTGTAGCAAGAAAATGGCGGCATAACAAGAATTCCATACATAAAACTAAAATGATCAGAGCCTTTGTCATCAAAACTAGCTCAAAAATACTAAATAGTCAAAACCACTTATTACGGCCTTCTTTAGGCTTCAACTTTGTAAGTTTTTTTAGCTTATTCCCAAATGTGGGTGGTTTTACTTTTAATGTTTAGTCACTCCTATAATTTCATGTAATTCTTTAATGAAAAATTCTACCAAACTCGCTTTGAATTCCCATTCATATTACAAACAACACGAACTAAGTACAGTCCTTTAATATTATGTTTTTATAATCTCTTTTGAATATAAAAAAAAACACTTTTTATACATTGTAAATACCACTTTTTTAAAATTAAAAAAAGCTTTTAATCTATACGGTGTTTCATACACGGTGTTTGAAAATGATGAGGAATGCATCGAAATACGTACCGTAGAACGAGGCTACTTGAACTTTGATGTGTTACTTGAGCCCAGTACAAAAAAATATTTAGATCGTGGTATCGATCGAAGTATCGTGACAATAAGTGTCACCTGTCAGGGAAACAATGAATCATGTCGATACGTTCATTATTGTAGACCAAATACAGATTTAAATAAAAAAAAATTGTACTGGGCTCAAGTAACACATCAAAGTTCAAGTAGCCCCGTTCTACGGCATCACAAAAGATTTTAAGAAATAGTGGTATTTACCAAGTAAAACATAAATTAAAAATAAATAAGAATTACCACAAAGTGACTGCCGAATCAATAAATGAAATTATTTAATTTAATGTAAAAAAATATATATGATAATACTTCATTAACAATCGGCGGGTATGTATGAGGAGATGCATGAACGTGGA
This sequence comes from Brachycentrus maculatus, assembly GCF_059751285.1. Taxonomy (NCBI): domain Eukaryota; kingdom Metazoa; phylum Arthropoda; class Insecta; order Trichoptera; family Brachycentridae; genus Brachycentrus; species Brachycentrus maculatus. The sequence goes on from NW_028281142.1 coordinate 802,905, forward strand.
AGAGGCGAAGGATGTTTGCAAAGACAGAGTGGTATGGCGTTCTATTCTCTCTGCCTACCCTTGCGAGGAAGCGACGTGATGGTTAGTTAGTTAGTTAGTTATAATACTTCATTCTTATCGAAAGTTCGAGTATGCTCTCTTCATTGAAATCAAGAGTGAATGCGATTATGACACTCGAAGTGCAGTATTACAACAAGTTAACGGTGTACGTATTATTATTCAAGTTGAATAACCGGAGGCAATGTGTCAAGAGATGTTTTTTCCACTTTTTATCACAATATTTTTCTGCCGGTATGCCACTATTGCAGCATTCAATCGAAAGTACTGACACAATAAAAAAATAATACGAAATTACAAGTAGTGAGATAACTGGAAAATTTTATCGATAGATTTATTTATATAATAATAATATGACTCATTGAAATAGCACGCTTCTAAGAATACGAACAGAATTTTTGATGTAAATCATTTTTATTTTATCGATTATATTATAATACTTTAAAGTGAGATGTAAATAAATACTTCCTGAATCGATATTATGCAATTTACTTAGATTTTACGTGTTCCAGTGAAAAAGAGAGATGAAAAATAATGGTTATATAATAAGAAGAAAATAAAAATATTTAAAAAACAAATGCAACCGTTACAAAATACGAACTTTAAAATATTAAGATTAACAGTGTGTTTTAGAAATCTCTATTACATATGTATATTATAGAGCAATGAAATTAATATGACAATTTTACTCATAACATAATAATGTGCCAGGTAGAAAATCGTTTTTTTAAATGTATTTACTTATTTTTTTAATGTGTTTTTTTTACCGTGAAAGTTTACGCTCAAATGCACAAATGCAAAATTACATGATGCTTATTATAAAGAAAATATTAAGATTTAAAAATTGAGGAATGAACAATTTATGTACTTATTTAAATTTACTTAGATTTTACGTGTTCCAGTGAAAAAGAGAGATGAAAAAGCATGGTCATATAATAATAATAAGAAAATAAATAATAAATAATAATATACGTTAAAAAACAAATAATTGTATTAAAATTTGGGATTGGAGTTGTAATATAATTCGGTAGGATATAAATTGGCATCAACTTTGTGCAATAACATAATGATTTAAATATAAAAAAGCACTCGTATAAGACAACTTTTTGAAATCATCAGGTGAAAATACAAACAGTTTGTATTTTCGCCTGTTGATGAGAATATCTGTAGTTCTCGAAGCTAATCGTGTTTACTTTAATAAGCTCGACAAAGTGGTCCTAAACTAAATAAACCATATGTATATTATAATGTATGTAATGTATTTTGAACGGGACCGTCCCGTTTTTAGATAGCCTGCACCAATATAAAATAACTTATTTTCACTCATATTTTCTTTATCAATATTCTTTTTCTTTTTATTAATACATAAAAGCTATGAAAAAATACGCGTTTTCTTGAATATACATACTATTACGTAAAATTGGTAGATGTTCCGTTTTGAGGACAAAAGTAAATGGTCAGTTTTTAATAACAAGTGTTTTATATTTATATTTAGTTTTTTTTAATCTTGAGAGGAAGTAAAGAAATAGAGCACGTATTTTTTTTTGTAAAATGCCACCTCAAGGTCACTTGCTTATTAAAAATACGTCATTTAAAAAAAATTGAACTAGATTTTTTCATTAAGTATTTTTGAAAAAAGAACATAATAAAATATTTAGAATAAAGTAAGTACTTCCAGTATTCTTAATATCGTAGTTTAAATAAAAGCGCTCGTTAAACTACTTGACTGTGATAAAACACGTAGAATAATAAATAAAAAATGACAGATACATTTAGAAGATAACATCATAAAAATACTTCTAATTTACCGAATAACGTAGGTACTTAGTACTAAGTACTTACTCGATAATTCAAGAGTCAATTACTTCGATTTTAAAATTGAGTAGGTACCTACTTTTCCCGCTACTTACATATTATATATTGAATTTTCAAAAATAAATATGGAGATACTAAAATACTGAAAATACAGTAGGTACATCCAGTATTCAAAATATTGAAGATAAAATAAAAAGCGCCCGGTAACCTACCTGATAAAAAACACGTAAAATAAAAAAAAATGGTAGATTTGAAAAGACAACATTTGAAAAAATAATTTTGCTAATGTTACTGAATTACGTAGGTAGGTACTTAGTATTAAGTACTTACCCGATAATTCAAGAATATTTCAAAATGTGCAGGCACCTACTTTTCCCGCAGTTTACTTTATATTCGACATTCAAAATTCGAAATTGAAAGAGCAGAAATTGGTAAAACGAAATAAATGAAAAATGGTCTTACTGAAATTTCCTTGCATGTGTCCCTTTCCTCCGAGCGGGATGAGCAGCAGTCTCCCTTGCACGTCATATTCTGACGTCACATATACCTGAGGAAGTACCACGGATAGTTCAGCCGTGTATTTGTTCAAATCCACCCTGAAAAAAGATACTGCAATGAAGATTCGTCGAAATTTAATAAAATAAAATAATAATTTCATCGTACGTCGTCAAAAAGAGAACACAGAATGACGACTTAAGTTTTTAGATCTGAAAATGAAAATGGATAAACATTTTTGGCATCTCAACATAGATGAAGGATTCATAAGGATGTCTGGGCATTTACGGGGCTGACGACCGTCATGGGCTGGTTTAAGTGATCACTGTACACACGAGTAACATTCACCAATTCTACACCATTATTACACGTGTGTAAAGTGATCACTTAAACTAGCCTATGCGGTCGTCAGCCCCGTAAATGCCCAGACTTCCACATTATTCTTCATCTTTGATGAGATGTCAAAAAATAATATGAAAAATAACTCCTATAATTGGAGATAATCCAGATTTGTGAACAAGTATTTGGACACACTCAAAATGTTGTTATCAAATAATCATATAGTCAAATAAGCATCAACAATATTTATCTTAAATGTTTTAAAAGAAACATTATGGATGTCCATTTCATTTAGCATTATATTGCACATATCGCAGGCTCGATTTAAAAATAAATTTTGGTAGGGCTTGGTATGCTGTAGATCACGGGTGACCAACCCATATTCGTCTTCATCTTTAATGAGATGTCAAAAAATTATATTATTTGATAAACTTAAAATATTATATAGTTATACTTATGCACATGACAGTTTTTTTAGATTACTTCTAAGTGAAAACCTGTAATTGTTTTTTTTTGTATTTTGTCATATATTGTTATTTTTGATTTATTTTTAGTTATTTTCAATAAATTATAAAATTTAGGGATAACTCGAACACATGTTTTGTATATTTAAAAAAAAAGTTTACAAAACATGTGTTCGACCAATAACCACTAACGGGATTGAGGCAAGAGCAAACACTTCTAGAACAAAATCTCGACTTCGAACCTTCGAGATGAAGACTCTCCGATCCATAACCGGAAACACATTGCGAGATCGAGTAAGAAATACCGACATCCGGAGCCAGTGTAAGACGGAGGATATCGTGAGGTGGGGACGACAACGAAGGGGATACTGGAATGATCATGTAAACAGAATGTCAGATGACAGACTTCCACGTATCGCCCTTCAAGGAATCCCTGAAAGACGCAGACCCCCAGGCAGACCTCCAAAAAGGTGGAAAGACAGCTGGGAGTCAACACCCCAAGAGCTACAAGCGGAGGCACAAACAGATCCTTAGGATCTAGAAAAAGAAGAAGGAGGAGAAGATAACTCACTTCAGATTCTTGACCCTGAACCCGCTGGAGCCGAAGGTCTTCATGTTGGTCAGCTTGGCCTTGATCTGTATGGCCTCCAGGTTCCTATCCACGGTGAGGTGGGGGATCTCCAGCGGCTCGTACGGGGGCACCTTGATCTGGGGGATCCCCTTCAGCAGGTAGGGGCGCATTTTATCCACAGCGGCCAGGACGCACTTGACAAATTCTGGGTCGTTGCGCTTGCATTGTGGTACGTAATCGGCTGGAAGGCGAAAAATTTAATAATCCATACCTATGTAGACTGTTTCACAAAGTGCCTTAATAATGTTATTATTTGAACACGTAGTCGTCCTTAAAACATGATAGTCAAATACATTTTGTAAGCATTTTTAAAATCCTTTTAAGGCGGGAAAATCAAAAGCCCGCAATATAATTTTCTTTAAACCCATGTAATATTTAACGTAGGTATGATTGATCAAAAAAATTTTTTTTTTGCATACACTGTGTTTTTTTTTAATTGTGTTTTTAAACATGAACTTCAAATAAAAAATCGAGGTTATCTACAAGACTGATTAAAAAAAATTAAGACAATTATTTAACTTAATTTACGTGTATTCAAAATTGCTTTTGAAATTTAACCTTGTAACGAAAAGTCCACGTAAAAACTTTTACACCCTGTTATTCTACCGTCATCCAGTTCTAATTATAGTATTTTTTAAAATCACCGGCGATCAACGTCTTAAATCACTAGCGAAAACAGATTTTGACTGGATAAGGGTGGGATACAAGAGATCAGGATTGATCTAATTATCTTTTTTGTATAGAGTTCATTCAGGACATTCGCTCGGATGGTTTGTCCATCCCGCTGAATGTCTAGCACCTCTTATCAATGAACTCCCAAAATGTCAATAGTGCGGTCATAAAGCACTTTTAAAAGTATGGCAAAAAAGTTTAAGTAACTAAAGTAAAATTATTTTAAAAATGTTTAAGTAAAATCATTAGTATGGCATGTATCCCTCAACTTTTGGTGCTTTGCCAATAACAAAAAAGAGTTCTCGTTGCGAGATATTTTTTTTACCGGATTTGTGAACACAAATAATTATGTGCCTTTAAACAAATTTACGTAAAAAAGCGTAAAAAGGATGAATCCAGTCATATTTAATTTCAAGTAACTCAAGGGTAGATTAGGTTAAATAAGGTTAGGTTACTCAAAGTTACTTAAGGGTAGGTACAACCAATCAATAACACCTTAATTTGTAAATTTCTGTGTTTAAAAACACAAACTTTGAACTTGAAATCGTGGTTGTCTACAATAAATTGACTACAGTAAATACTTTCCAAAAAATAGAAAACTTGACAATTATTCAACGGAATTTACGTAGTCACAATTTTTTATGAATTAATAATTATTTATTTATTTACTCAGTCATTAATTTGGGCAATTTAATTGAAATTTCGCCTTAAATAAAAGGAAACTACTTAAGATTTTTTAACTAATTGTAATGTATATTTAAAGATTAATATAAAAATAAAATCATTGATACTCACGTAAAATTTTTGCACCCACACCGCAAATAGATATAACAGCAAGTAATATTAGTAACTTCATTTTAATATGTTATATAAATGTCTTCACTTATAAATCTATACTTTGAGATCGTTTGGCGCTTCTTCTTTCGCAGGTAAATATAAACGCTTTTTATTGAAATAAATTACAACCCTTTTTCTTCAATTACCAGCATAGATATCTGAAAAAAAAGAAAAGATAACTAATGAGACAAATTAAAAATTAAAAATAAAACAATTGTTCATATTTAAATAAAATAAAGATAAATTTAGAATGCTATTTCATTAAAATTAAATAAAAATTGATAAAAAACAAATGCAACCGTTAAAAAAATAAAATTAAGATTTTAAGAATTATTTTGTATTTCAGAAATGTCTATTACATATCGCTCACTCCTTTCAAGAACGTCATAAATAAAAAAAACTTGATTTTTCAGAACGTTTTTAAAGTTTAAAAATAAAACACAATGTATTAAAAATAAATATCAAGCCAGTTATTGAACTTTTTACTGTGCAACAGATCTTTTTAGGTAAAACCTGAAGGTTTTTTCTCCATTTGAAAAATATTTAGTTTATTGAAAAAAAAAATTAAACAGTACCTTTTCTTCAAAATGCAAAAACAATGTTTTCTGCCCTGTAGCGGGTAAATATTAAGTTACAAATATGCCACTTTTGCTGGGATATAGAACATTTTCTGGTCATTTCGAAAACATGCACAACTCAAAATTCAAGATTTTTGATTTATGACGTTCTTGAAAGGAGTGAGCGATATGTATATAATAGAACAACGACATTGATATGACAATTCAACTTTTTTTTATAACTCAACAATGTGCCCTGTAGAAAATTGTTTTCAAAAGTATATTTACTTATTTTTTAAATGTGTTTATTTTGACCGTGAAAATTTACGCTCAAATATAAAACATGTTGCTTATTATAAAGAAAATATTAAGATAAAAAAATTGAGAGATGAACAATTTATGTACTTTTCAAAGTCAGAAAATAAAAATATTAATTTTTTTAATAATCAATTTAAATACACAAAAAATAAATGCAACCGCTTAAAATATTACTTTATTATTTTTAAAGAAGTCATGAAAATTAAACGGAATAATTTTTAAAAATACGAAATTTCGTGCCTAAAATCGATAATTTGATATTCAAAGATATGTGTTTATATTATAATTAAACAATTTGAAGATGAAAATAGCCGCGATCATCAGAATAAAAACGAAAATATAATAATTATACTTTTGAATCAATTGTTTTATTTTTTTTTAATTTTAGATATGAAAAACAAACGCAACCGGTATAAAAATGATTCATCAAATAAAATGATTCGAATTTAGAATGTATTTGCTATCGGAAATATGAATGACTCGAGTAGGAACCTCACCTGCCGAAAGAAAAGTGACAACTGCAGCGATATTCGGTGTTTACACAGCGAATATACCCGGCCAGGTTGGATTATTTATATGCCCTAAATAGTGTACACGGCCGCGCGCATTTTTTCCCGCTCAATTCGAAAAACGACTCCTTTTCTAAGGCATGTTGTTTTCTATGGTCTGTCCGGTGGGAAATATTGGCAAACGCTCGACTAGTCGCTTGTATTATACAAATTTCTCAACGACGGGGAGTGGAAACCAGTAATTATTTAAATATTGTTTAATTCGACGGTTGGCGTGTTTTGGATCTTTGTGCAATTAATCTTGTTAGGTGATGTTAACGTACGCATTTGCATATGGCGTCTATAGCTTAGGGCACTTCAGTTAAGGTCACCGTACGTCATCCTTTGCTCGGACGGATCCTCATTTTAAGGCGTTCATTTTTCTAGTTTTGAAATAATATTATCTGAAATGTTTATAAAATAATTATGCTCTTTTTATATGTAACCAAAAAGAGGAATGAACTGTTTTATACTTCAAGTACTAACTTTATTCTTGTTTGTTAAATATTTAAAGAAATTCTAACGAAAGCGAGGAGAGGCACAATCATAAATGTTTAAGAATCCAGCGAAAAAATAAAAGGTTTCAGAAGCTATCATTGGATGGTTTAAGTGATCACTTAATACACGTCGTAAGCCCTGTGAACGCCCAGACTCCAATATTCTTTTTCACCTATATTAAGATATCATTAAAATATTGCTTTAATAGCTTTGTAGCTAAGCAAATTCATAATATATGAACAAGAAATTGGACACACTCAAAATATTATATAATAATGGAAAAAAATACTCCGTACTCGTTTGAAGTAAAACTTCTTAGGTTCTAGAAACAGTTGATTTTATGCATTTTTCTCTTCGCATTTGTTGATAATTTTATTATTCCAGGATGAAAAAATGATTATGTGGAATCTAATCGCAGAAAATTTCTCTAAATTAAATGAAATATTTCCTTTATTCGTCAATTTCTATTAATTCATACTTTATGAAAGAAATGGCACATGCGTGTAGACTTCCTATGACGTATGTGACGGAGAGAGTAGAAACGATTCTCTCACTCTTTCTTTTCAATTGTCAGTTAAATTCAAAGAAGGGGAAGCGTTTCTCTTTTTCGTCTGATCCTAGCCTTACATACCGTGCCCAAAAAAAATAACATTTAAAGAATTGCTGATGTGGGAGGGAAAAATGTATTATATATCTTTGAACGTTTTTCGGAATTTCCGCAATTCGAAAATTTCTGTAGAGGAAGTAATTTTTTTCTAGAAATTAGTCCGAGGTCCATATATGTAGGCATGGTCATGTAATTTTATAATATCAATTGATATTTGCTGATTCCATTAAAAAAATGTTTTGTCAGGTAAGCAATATGTCATCCACATGATGAAGTATTTATGTAGATAATTAATAAATCTATAATTAAACGAAAATATAAATAATAGTTTGTTCATAATCTTAAATCTCCTAAAGTTACGTCACAAACTTATATTTGAATAGGCACGTCCACAAACCCCAAGATATACGACTCCCGGTTAGACCACCAAAAAGATGGATTGTCAGTTGGTAATCGACATCGCAGCAGGCTAATCCCTCTTAAAAATAGGCCACAAGGACTACAAGAAGAAGAAAAAGAGAAAAATATGTGTTTTAATATTCTCTTTTCTTTATTTTCCATTGTACCAGACCAAGCTACAACAACAAGTTGTTATTCTATATATTATAAATGGTATAGAATAACAAGTCATTGAAAACCAACAACTCAAATTAGGTACTATGATGATGTAGGTACCTAATATACAATTCAATTTATTTTTGAAATATGGTCACCCTAAATAATTAACCGTTTAAGCTGCGATTATGTGGATATTATTAATTTCACATTAAAATGGAAGGTACTAATTTTACCTTCATTTACGTTTAAGGAAACTTCTATTTAATATGGTTTATCTAAATCAGTGGCTCCCAATTAGTTTTACCTTTGTACGACTTTGAGAATAAATAGCAATGAAGAGAAGGATGCTAAACATATCCCTTAGGTACCGAAAAGAGAATTTATTTTTATTTTTAAAATGAATAACCCGCGAAGCCTCTATTAGAGTTTTGTCTGCAGGTAGGATAGTAAGGATAGGGAAGGTAAATATAAAAAATACATCACAAACACACGGACCAATTGAAAATAAATCTTTCTTGGATTTATTTTGCAATTGGCGGGAATCGAACCCGCGACGCCAGTTTCGCTGTCGAGCGTCTACCCAACTGCGCCACGACGCCTGTATGTGTGGATAAAGGTAAATTATAAGGTAACAGATCGGCTGTCCAAACTTGAAACACAGTAAGGGACATTTTTTTGTAGTACGTTTTTTTAGCACTTTGGACAAAGTAGAGTCTTAATTTGTCCAAAAATACAAAAAAATGTCCCTTACTGTATTTTGAGTTTGGACAGCCGAGATGCGGTTCAAAGAATCGCGGAACAAAAATGAAACTGGCCAGGTCATGTGGCACGGATGAGGAGAGATGAACGAAGAACTGACGAAGACTGGACGCTTAGAATAGGACGTAGAAGCGTGGGTAGGCCCCAGACAAGATGGTCCGATGACATTAAGGAAGTGGAGGGCCTGCACTGGAAGAGAGTCTCGTCTGTCGAGACAACTGTGGAAGTCCAAGAGGAAGGGGTTTGTTCAACACTGGACAAAAGAAGAAGGTTGAAATAATTAAGTAAGAACCACTTCAAGAAAGACCTCAAACTGACCTACCCCTTATTGAGGGAATGATAAATAATAAAAAATAAATAAATCTGTTTTTCGAAACATTTATTACCATAAAAAACATATAATTGATATTTGAACCACTAACTTTGTGATTTTCCATTTTATAATTAAAATGTAACTTTGTTTTAAAATCACCATAAATATTTTATTATAACTTAATTATAATGTCTACCGGTTTCGAAGCTAACCGCTTCTTTATCAAGACTGATTAATACTATTAATCAGTCTTGATAAAGAAGCGGTTAGCTTCGAAACTGGTAGACATTATAAATAAGTTACAGTAAAATATTTATAGTGATTTTAAAACAAAGTTAAATTATAATTATTAAAAAAACATATTGCTGGTTAAATTATATTAGCCAAGATATTGCCTTTCGTGTCCCTTTATGGAATTCGTGTAATCCTGAGGGTACACATACCACTGATTGGGAAACACTGATCTAAAGCGATCAGTCAATTTCATCAAACATAAATTTCATCTAATCGCGATCGTTGAAGGAAATAGCGAGATTTTGATTGACGTTTCCTCCACTCAGGGTCGCAGTCAAGACGACAAAGGTGACTAAACTGTTTTTGAAGGCCTTAATACAAATTTTACGAACTTACCTCGCTCCTTAATCAGAAACAACCTTACCGTTTGAGTTATCAAAAAATATGTTCTCTGGTTGTATAATTTATTTTAATCATCAAGAACTGTGAAGATAAACTAACTAACTAACCATCCCCGCAGGGGTAGGCATAGAGAATAGAACGCCACACCACTCTGTCTTTGCAAACATTCTTCGCCTCTTCCACGTTCATGCGTCTCCTCATACATACCCACCGATTGTTACGAATCCTAACCTGACCACTTTCAAGTCTTTGGCATACCTGATCGTGCCATATTTTTCGGTCTTCCTCTGCTCCCTTTTCCACTTACATTCGCTTCATAAATTTGTTTTACCGTTCTTTCCTCACTCATTCGTTCTACATGTCCAAACCATCTCAACACATCTTTCTTAATTTTATCGATAATGCTTATCTCAGCTTTGCATTCCTTCCTTATTTCACTATTCGCACATCTATCATACATCGTTTTGTTGCACATTCTTCTGAGAGATCGCATTTCAACTGCATTCAGTCTACTTTCATCCTTATTTTGCCAACTCCATGTTTCACTTCCATACATTAGAGTGAAGCGGAATCAGCAATTATTTTTTCTTTTTATAGATTCTCTTATCTGTTTGTTCCGTTATTTGTCTCATGTGATATGGACTGCTAGTTGTCACGCCATCGCTTTGGAGGTCTTCCAGGTGGGCTTATTTCGTCTTGATTCTACACATTTTCCAAATTTCCGTGTTCCTTATTCAGTCTCTTAACGTGTTTCCGGTTATGCACATCAATGTCCTCATTTCTGAAGTTTTTAGAAGAGATTAGTTCTCCCTGTGTCAGCTCTGGTCTTAAACTCATATGTGGCAATTGGTCTTACACATGTCTTATATATTTTTGCTTTGATTTAAATATAACTAACTAATCATCACGCCGATTCCCAGCAGGGGTAGGCAGAGAGAATAGAACGCTATACCACTCTGTTTTTGAAAACATTTTTCGCCCCTTCCACATTCATACAAATATCCTATTGACCATCTGGTGCGAATAGGAATCAGAGTAGGAATTTTTCTATGTTATTCTCATTTTTCAATTTAAGACTTGTTTTTTGTTCTTACTTCGCAAGTCTGAGGTAGATTATGAATTGGTACAAAAGAAATGAAGGAATATGAAAGTTTATTGATAGATGAATAAAAATGATGAAAAAAGTGTAAAAAGAGATTGTATCGAAGAAAATGTTGGTAAATACCTATTGTAAACAGTCAGAGAGAGGATTTAGAGATATTTTTTTATTATTTATTAAAAATAATTCTTTGTACTTTTTGACCATCACAGAACGCCACTGGAATTTATCACTTAGCGCTATAAACAAAGCTTAGCTCAATGAATTTACTATCATTTATTTTAAAAAGCAACAGGCAAAATTTTGCAACAGCTTGTTCCGACTGCACCCATGTACGAGTCGTCAGGGGCGACTATGCTATACACTTTGTATCGACCATCTATGCGGATTGCGCAATCAGATCCGCGTAAAAGACGTGCGAAAATGGACCTTATGCCTTCTCGACCTCATTAAAGCTATACGGTTGGTCGAATTTATAATTATTTACTGAAAATATCTTCACTTTTTTTTGCATCTTGAAGGTTTTAAACAAAACATCGTTTCGTTTTATTGGGTTCAAACGTTCAAACTGTTATTATGTATTAATTTAACAACTAAGCTAATTATTGTTTTAATAAAAAATGCAATTGTTACCTGTTTAAATATTCATTTCAATGGCACAAGGTCATTTTTTTAAATAAAAAAATTATTATAATGCAAAAATTTGACCAAAATAACTTATTTTTGAAGTAAGCATTTTAATGTCATGACGTTTAAACATACTTAAATCAGCATTAAAATGTTTTCTATGCGAAAAAACCCTGACATGAAAATCAGCAGAAAAATTAAAACATATAAAACTTGTGTGCGACCCTTCAGACATATGTCATGACATATCGCTCAATCCTTTCAAGAACGTCATAAATCAAAAATCGTCAATTTTTAGTTGTGCATGTTTTCAGAATGCCCATAAAATGTACTATAACCCAGCAAAAGATGCATATTTTTAACTTAACATTTACCCGCTACAGGGCAGAAAGTGTTGTTTTTGCATTTTGAAGAAAAGGTATTGTTTAATTATTTTTTAAAATATTCAAATTATTTTTCAAATGGAGAAAAAACCTTCAGGTTTTACCTAAAGAGATCTGTTGCACAGTAAAAAGTTCAGTAAGTGGCTTGATATTTATTTCTAATACATTGAATTATATTTTTTAACTTTAAAAACGTTCTCCTGAATAATCAAGTTTTTTGATTAATGACGTTCTTGAAAGGAGTGAGCGATATGTATGGGATCGAATGCTGAGTGGACATCGCAGTAACAAAAATTGCGCTAAGAGTGTCAGAAATTAAGACTCTAAGGAGCATATCTGGCAAGAGTCTACGAGATAGAATAAGGAACACCAGGATAAGAGAAATATGCTAGATCAAAGATGTCGTTAGGTAGGGAAGGCAACGAAGAAGAGAATGGTATGGGCATGTGAGGAGAATGAAATCAAGATAACACTGTGCCATATGCACCATTGGGGTAAGAGAAGGGTAAGAAGACGAATATGTAGGTGTACCTGGGAAATCAGCTTTGACGATCTGTTCTGAAACAATTGTTTTCAATCCGAAACGTTTTTTACAAACATTTTTTTTATACGATGCATTTTTTTGAAGGATGCATGTTTTAATATCAAAATAAAGGATAATTCTGTATTGATGGTTTGGTTTTTGCTGAGCCATATAGCGAAAAAACGTGCATTGTTGATATTCCAAGAATATCGACAATGATAATCCGACAAAAATAAATAAATGCAGTGTTAGTGATTTCCCAAATATCCATCGCCATTTTTACAAAACAAATAAATATTTTACAATGACAAGATGTTGTATTGTCTTTGAAATACAGTGCCATTATTAACCGCGTAATTGGAAGGACATCCTTCGTTTCTCTATCCACTAAAGTATAGGGTAACTAAAATGTTTCTGCATTTTATTTATTTAAAAAAAAAGACTGAGTAATATTGTATTAAGTTATATTTTCATATTATTCTTTGACATCTCATCAAAGATGAGGAAGAATATGCAAGTCTGGGCATCTACATTAACATCTCACCAATAGATGTCTCAAGTGAAGTTCTAGTGATTCAAGAACAAGTTTTCTAAATTGGTTCATATATACAGAACTTCCAAGAATTTGAGTAGTGTGGTTGTCAATAATGGGTAGAATTGGTGAATGTTACACGTGTGTAAAGTGATCACTTAAACCAGCCTATGACGGTCGTCAGCCCCGTAAATGCCCAGACTTGCATATTCTTCCTCATCTTTGATGAGATGTCAAAGAATAATATGAAAATAACTCCTGTAATTGGATATAATCCAGATTTTTTTGTATTTGGAAACACTCAAAGTTTTGTATATCCATGGAAAGATCCATGCTTGGTTTTAGCCTGATGGATGATATTAAAGTATTTGGACACACTCAAAATGTTGTAAGTTATATTTTAATTATAAAAATAATATGACACATTTTTCGATGCATTCCGCATCATTTTCAAATACCGCAATGACAGTAAAACTAAAATGATGCAGAATGCGTCGAAACACATGTCACGATTGATTTTATAGAATAGTGGTATTTACCAAGTAAACTTTAATTAAAAAATGTAAAAACAAAGTGACTGAAAAAATCCAACTTAGTTTGATTTCAAAACAAGGTTTTTAATTTTTTTTTTTACATATACTCATTCGTATTCTTATGTTCGTAAATTCTTATTAAATAAATATCTGTTCATTTAATGAAAGACAAAAATAATTTTAACTTTTTTATAAAGTGGATGATTTTTTATTAATTATTGTAATTTTTTATTTTATTGTAATTTTTTTAAACTACGTATTTATGTTCGTATTATATATTTCGCTCACTCCTTTCAAGAACGTCATAAATCAAAAGCCAATTTTCAGTTGTGCATGTTTTGGGAATGCCCAGAAAATGTATCCAGCAAAAGCGGCATATTTTTAACTTAATATTTACCCGCTATAGGGAATGTGTTGTTTTTGCATTTTGAAGAAAAGGTATGGTTTAATTATTTTTTTAAATAAACTTATTTTTTTTCAAATAGATAAAAAACCTCAAGGTTTTACCTCAAAAGATCTGTTACACAGTAAAAAGTTTTATAGGTGGCATGCTATTTATTTTTAATAAATTGTACTATATTTTTAAACTTTAAAAACGTTCTCTTGAAGAATCAAGTTTTTTGATTTATGACGTTCTTGAAAGGAGTGAGCGATTTGTCCGCTACCATAATGTAGTGATTACAGCATTTGGCTGCCATACTGCTGGTCCCGGGGTTCCATTTTCAGGGGGGTGAAAATAAATATGAGTTATTTTTTACCATTGTATTTATTACTTTTAAATATTTATACTTTTGAGTAAGTCTGTAGTTTAAAGGTAATGTAAGATGAATAAAACAATTGCATAAGGATGGCACTGTGTTAAAAATACATTGTAATCATTTCCGTTATGCGTAATGCCTTTTCCGTTTTTGTGCGTGTACGTTTTAACGTACTATTTGTAACGTAAATATTCATGATATTAAATCACATCCATGTTTCAGTAATTACAAACAATTAACACATCACAACCGGAAAGTGAATTAATAATCGAACGATAAAAAAAACCTACTACAAAAAAATGTGCTAATATTATGCAAGTTGGGATTCTCAAATATCACTATTAATTTGAAATTAAAAGAAAAAAAATCTCTGAAGTAAAAATAATTATTTTGGATATTTAAGTATATACATAGCTCTATTTTTGTATAATACTACCTAAAGGCGCTTTGTAGTAATTTATATTATAAATTGATTATTTTTAGACAAAACTAGGTATATAAAAGTTTAGTTTAATGTGTAGTTTTATTTGGGAACAGAGGCAGATTGCATTCTCAAATTCGTGGAATCGGGTACATCAGACTTGGGTCCTTTAGGGTCACATCAAATGCACTTTTAATACATTAAATTTATTTACAAATAATGTTTGAAAAACGCAGGATTTTACTGTCAAAAATGAGTTTTTTTCAATTAAACCATGGGTCGGCAAATTTCGGCTCTTTGGCCTTTTAAATGCGGCTATGGCACAAATATCCGCGGGGAGGCTCTTCGACTCTACGTATTCAAGCGAATAATCTTTTTCATGATCCTTATAAAGAGCAAACTGAGAGATCGTCATATTAACGTGAACCTGGAAACGTGCTATAAATAACGACATACAAACCTGACTTGATCAAACTTTCAAACGAGATGTAAGGACATTATTCACGATAAGTAGCATTCCTTAATTTCAAAATATTTTTTAACAATGAATAACATCTTTATTTAGCATGGAATTAAGTATTATTGAGTGTATTCGTAATTTAATAAAGGTCTAAAATTATAATTAAAGTGTACTAGAATTGCAAACATATTTGGCTATCAAGGAAATTGTTAATCGTTTTAGTGTGCATATTTGGCTAATAAATTTGCCAACCACTGAGTAAAACTGAGGCCAAAGTTATTTAGAAATACATTTTGTAAAATATAATAAGGGCAGTACGGCTGTCCAAATTTAAAACACAGTAAGAGACATTTTTTTGTAGTAGGTTTTTTTTTGCATTTATGGACTAAGTAGACTCTACTTAGTCCAAATATGCAAAAAAAACCTACTACAAAAAAATGTCCTTAACTGTGTTTTAAATTTGGACAGCCGAATAGTGTTTTATTCATCTAATATTTCCCATACATATGCGTTCAAATTATGGAGGTATTCACTTAATTTATTTATTTAGGGTGGTAAAAAATACAGCCTTCATTTGCCATAATATCATAGTACATATATGTACGAGTACATACGAATTATGTTTATAAAAAACCCCATGGGAACTCATTTTTTTCTGCCATCACTTTGTTTATTATCTGGATTCTCCTCAATCCGCTTTTTTTCCTTAATTTATGAGTGATTTGTAATTTGTATTCCAAGAATACATAAATTAAAAATTACAAATAGCTTTATGGTACGAAAAAAAACATTGTTGTTGTTATTTTTTACTCTTATATAATATTTATTTTGATTTATTGCAATTGAAACATTAAAAGCATTTATCTTTATTCTAAACACATATCCTCATACATTCCCGCCGATTATTTCGACTCCTGACCTGACCACTTTCAAGTATACATTGTAATACTTGATATTGTCATGTTTTCCTCGGTATTTCTCTGGTTCTATTACCATTCACATATTGATTAAATGAATGCACATAATGAAGATTTACTTTTTACTTGATACAGATAGACAAAAACTCGAGCGTATACGAATGCCATATTGCGTTCAAATTTGAAAGTAATTAATTTGATATTTTAAATAATCGAAAATTTACATATATATTTATAATAATAAATCCCTTACCGCACCCCAATGGTGCATAGGGCACTGCTTCATATAAACGCAGTGTTATCTCGATCGATTACACATGAAGGAAAGGTGATCAGCCCTCCACTTCAGGTACCAGTCCAGTGTAATATTGAATAAATATTAGAGTGAAAAAATCACTTATATTTATTAAACCCCGATGGGAATCGAACCCGGGTTCTCCAGAACGGTAGGCGAGCATGCTGACCATTACACTACGGAGGCGGACGTATAAAGTTAAATAAATAAACGCGCATATTTGAAAGCTACTTCCAGTAAATAATTTAAATTAATTGGTAAATAATTTCAGGAGATTTGAGATATTGAGTAAATGAACTTTTACATTTCAAACAATATAGATTGCGCATTCATTACTATTATGCAATTATTTATCCAAAAGTCACTTTGTAGTTATATCTTTTCAAATAAAAATTCAATAAAACTTTGTAAATACCATTAATTATTGCACACGACATCTTTATCGATGCTTGATAATGATGTTAAGTGCATCGAAACACGCGTCACAATAATGTGCTATATAATAATTATTATTTTTGACATCTCATCAAAGATGAAGAAGAATATGGAAGTCTGGGCATTTACGGGGCTTACGACCGTCATAGGCTGGTTTAAGTGATCACTTTACACACGTGTAACATTCACCAATTCTACCCATTATTGACAACCACACAACTCAAATTCTTGGAAGTTCTGTATATATGAACCAATTTAGAAACCTTGTTCTTGAATCACTAGAACTTCACTAGAGATATCTATTGGTGAGATGTAAAGAAGCTTTTTATTAAGCAGAAACTCTTATATTAGTATGTGAGATCCGAATCCTGGATTATAATCACACACATGAGAAACGCCAGAAAATACCATTTTCATTTTTATTATTTAAGCTTATAATTTGACCAGACAATTTATTTACAACATTTTGAGTGTGTCCAAATACTTGTTCACAAAATCTGGATTATCTCCAATTACAGGAGTTATTTTCATATAATTTTTGTCAAAAATAATATGAAAATAACTCCTGTAATTGGAGATAATCCAGATTTTGTGAACAAGTATTTGGACACACTCAAAATGTTGAATATAATAATTAGTTATGTTTATCGAGTTAAATTTTAAAATACAAATAAAAGTCACTAAAACAAATGTTAGGTAAAAAACTTTATTCATCATGAAAGTATCATTCACCAAAATAAAAATGATTATTTACATTTACAATTTAAAACTAAAAAATAAAGCAAATTTTTGTAAAATTAAGAATAAAATATTTTATAAGTAGGCACCTGAAAAGCAGTTTAAACCAACGATTTTTTTTTAACAAATTATGATTTTTTAAAAATATATGGGATATAAAAATGTTTTAAGTAGATACTTTAAAAGCAGTTTTTAGAAGCTAAAAAAATACATATAGTTAATCTAAAAAAAAAACAAGCCTTTTGAAAATAAATTGTTTTAATAAGGTACTTTTAACGTTGTTTTTACAAACCAAAGAAATATAGTATATAAAAACACATGTTATCGAAAACAAAAGAAAATACAAAAAATACAAATATTTAAACTAGGCAATTTTAAAGCAGTTTTAAAAAGCTAACCAATGTGTGTCTGTCTATAACACAAAAGGTTTTTTTTAAAAAAGAACACAAGATAAAATTTGATACTTAAAAAGCGTTTTAAGAAACAATTTTTTTTAAACACAAAGTTTAAAAAAATTAAGAATGAATAATAAAAATATAAATGTTGTTATCATGTTACTTTGAGAAGCTTCAAATACATTTTATCTAATTTATTTCTTATATTATAAATAACAGCTTCAGGGTTTGGATTCCTATAACTATTGGAAAATAAATAATATATATATTTAATTTTTTTTATTTTTGTTATTTTAAACTAAAAAAAAACTTTATTTCCAATCTTCCAGGTATTTATTTATAAACAGACAAATTTAATATGAAAACTGTGTTTTTATAGAGAAAAATTTATAACACCCTCCTTGTGATAGATTGTTTACTTTGTGTAGTGTCACTTAAAAAATCTTTTTCACGACTGCCGATTTCGGAGTAACTATTCCATCACCAGGTCAATTATAAACTGTGAAATATAGATCTGATAATGGAATGAAATTGTTACAAATCCGGTAGTCGTCAAGTAGAGTATTTAAGTGGTATTACAAAAAGTGAACGATGAATGATACGGGGTGTTATATTACCATACCACAATGTAAAAATGCTTTTAAAATAAAAAATAGAATAAAATATATGTTTTTAAAGCAATTCTTGAAAAATATTAACTAAGTACTAGAAGTATAAGTTATTGATAAGATTTATCGAAGTATCTACAGAAAAAACGAAATAAAATATGTAGGTCCTCACCAAAACTTTACATTTCCATTTTAAATGATTTTAAGTAATCAGAAATTCTAGCTTAAAAAATTGTTACGTTTTGGTGCGATTTAATGATTTCATATTGGTTTAACACAGGATTGGTCACGTTTTGTCGAAATTTAATTAAGATTTCGATAGAATACAGTAAACAGAACATATTTGCATTGAAATGATTTTTTCTGCAATATTGGAAATTTAACTTTAACTTTTAAAATGTTTGTCTATAACACAAAAGGTTATATAAAAATATAGAATTAAAAACAAAATTCAGTACTTTAAAAACAGTTTTCAGAAACAACAAAAAATTGAAATAAGGTTTAACATAAAATTGAGATTGAATGACGAATATATAAATGTTGAAATGTACTTTGAAAAGATTTTTGAGAACCTTAAATATATATTTTATCTAATTTCTTTCTTACATTATAAAAAAAAAAACAGCTTCAGGGTTTGATTCCAAATTATTGGAATATAATATTTTTAATTTTAAACTGAAAAAAAAAACACTTTTGGTTAGGACCTTCACAAATAAACCCTGTACTTAATTATTCGCTGTTATATATCAGGGGAATAGCTCTTCGTATGTAAATTTAAGGGTGATCCTGTTAGATATGTCTGTAAATAGTTCAGCTAGGGATTTCTCTAGGACTGGTGATATTTCGTTGATGAAGACCTTGGAGTTTTCGTTGAGAATGCGGTTGGTGGCTTCCCCCAGGATAGGATCTCCGTTGAAGAGATTGCTCAGGTAGATGTCGCCTCCCCCCACGTTGAGCTGGATCTTCATTTTGTCGAACTCCAGGTAGTTTTTGCCATCCCTCTGTATCTTGTGGCCTTTCATTGTGACGTCGCAAACGTAGTTCGCTGCAAAAAACGAAAAATAATGTAGCATTTTAAGTGTGTCCAAATAAATTCACATATCGCTCACTCCTTTCAACAACGTCATATATAAAAAAACTTGATTTTTCAGGAGATCGTTTTTAAAGTTTAAAAATATAATGAAATATATCAAAATAAATATCAAGCCACTTATTGAACTTTTTACTGTGCAACAGATCTTTTTAGGTAAAACTTGAATGTTTTTTCTCCATTTGAAAAATATTGAGCATATTAAAAAAAAACCTTTTCCACTTATTAGTAATTTTACATTTTTGCCATACATAGCTTAATAAAGAATCTATGTCATAGATGAAGAAGAACTATATTGTTAGAAAGAATATATATATATATATATATATATATATATATATATATATATATATATATATATATATATATATATATATATATATATATATATATATATATATATATATATATATATATATATATATATATATATATATATATATATATATATATATATATATATATATATATATATATATATATATATATATATATATATATATATATATATATATATATATATATATATATATATATATATATATATAAATATACATATGTACATAAATATATATACATATATAGTATGAGTAGTTATTCTCAACGTTTCCTTACTGTAATAACACTAGCGACATCTATTATTCACCTGGTAAAACATTCTGATTTGAAGGTCACAAATAAAGAATTTAATAATATAAAATAAAATGTTTCAGAATACACATTTTTATCGCTGTATGATTAAAAATTCCGACAGATGGCCAGATAATTTTATACAAGTGATCTACAATATTTTGAGTGCGTCCAAATACATGTTTTCAAATCTGGGTTTCGCTACTTAGGAGTTATTTATATTGAAATCCCAAAATGGATATAGAAAAATATAGAAGTCTGGGTATTTACAGGGCTTCAATAATCAGACTTCCATAATCTTTTTCTCATATGCTGAGATAAAAAAGAAGTAAAAATAACTTCATAATGGAGAAACTCCAGGTTTGTAAACAAGCATTTGGACACACTCAAAATGTGGTGAATATCTTATACTATTTACGCTGAGTCTCCAAAAATAGAAAGTAAGATCTCGTGCTTGGAGAGGGACTTACACTCTATGTTTACTGATTGTACTTAATTAGTTATATAAAAGTATTTTAATATTCACATATGATATTTTTCACATTCTTGTAAAACAGTAATCTCATGACACAGTACATATCGCTCACTCCTTTCAAGAACGTCATAAATAAAAAAAAAACTTGAATTTGAACGTTTTTAAAGTTTAAAAATATAATACATGCCGGACGATTTGACATATCACTAAATCCTTTCAACAACGTCATAAATATTTTTTTTTGTTTTTTCAGGAGATCGTTTTAAAAGTTTAAAAATATAATAAAATGTATTAAAAATAAATAACAAGCCACTTATTAAACATTTTACTGTGCAACAGATCTTTTCAGGTAAAACCTGAAGGTTCTTTCTCCATTTGAAAAATATTTAGTATGTTTAAAAAAATAATTAAACAATACCTTTTCTTGAAAATGTAAAAAACCACATTCTGCCCTATAGCGGGTAAATATTAAGTTAAAAATATGCCGCTTTTGCTGGGATATAGTACATTTTCTGAGCATTCCGAAAACATGCACAACTGAAAATTGACGATTTTTGATATATGACGTTCTTGAAAGGAGTGAGCGATATGAGTTCACAAGAACCATTTTTGCCGGTATAAGAAAAGTTATAAGTAGAAATGTATATACGTAGTAATATGTAGAACTGATAACTTTTTAGAAAGTTCTAAGACATTACAATCTATCATTAAAATCCTAACTGTCCATCAAACCTCATCTCTTGGATTTCCCCTCTACCTTATTTCCTCTAACTCTATTTTCTCTACCCTCTACCTTAAGTCTCTTCTTTCTTTGCTTTTCTTATAATCCTCAATTTGTAATTTTAATGAATGTTAAATATATAATAGTTGCTCCATTATAACAGTAGTAAATTTAAATTTATGACATTTTTCTTTCTCATTTATACTTTATGTTCAAGTACTATCTACACTCTGATTGCAAACAGCTATAAAAGGTATCAAACGTTTTGACTAATATCACTAGTCTGTTTTTGGTTGGTTGGAAGATATTTCTTCTTAGCGATAAACCCACCAATGTACTTTTTTCTGTATATGAAGATAAAATAAATAATAATAATTAAAATATATTATAGTAGAATATAAAAAAATACATGGAAAAATGGATGTCTATGTAGTATAAGATATGTTAGAAATAGAAATTACAAGCAAATTTATTAAATTTGTAGCTTTACTAACTAACTAACTAACTAACTAACCATCACGCCGCTTCCCCGCAGGGGTAGGCAGAGAGAATAGAGCGCCACACCACTCTGTCCTTGCAAACATTCTTCGCCTCTTCCACGTTCATGCATCTCATCATACATACCTGCCGATTGTTACGACTCCTAACCTGACCACTTTCAAGTATTTGGCATACCTGATCATGCCATGTTTTTCTCGGTCTTCCTCTGCTTCTTTTCCCGCTAACATTCGCCTCATAAATTTGTTTTACCGTTCTTTCCTCACTCATTCGTTCTACATGTCCAAACCATAATATAATCAAATATGATTTTAATTAGTTAAAAATATACTGTATTATGTTGGTACAGGAATTCGTGATTATTTCAATATCTATTGAGGTTAATTAAATTTTTATTGAACGATTACTCATACATTTTTTCGGCATTTAACTCCAGGAAAATCGTTGTGAAACATTCCGTTTTCCTGTTGATTTTCCTTGCTTTTCGCACGACAGGATATTTAGCGATTTTCGATGCAAATATTGGACGCGAATAGAAATTTAGGTGCAGGTATTTGTAATCATATAATACATGCACTTAATGCTATGCAATCGGGTTTAAAATGCAATAGATCGAGTACTACCAGAGCGCAGCATGGTGTAATAATAATTTTAACCTAAATTGGGTTAGGTTTGTAATAGAATTTTATTAAAATTACCTTTGGTTGTAAAAAAAAACCAATGAATTTTTTTTGATGATTGTGATTTTTTCACTCTAATATTCATTCAATATTACCCTGGACTGGTACCTTAACTGGACTCAAAAAATGTTTGTTTGATATTAACGTTTAATACGTAGTTATACGTTTGTTATATCAATATAATTATCTTTTAATAGGATGATACTATACATGATGTACATAGTTTCTTACATCCTTACATAATGGACCATGTATGACACCTTATGCGTTCGTTTGAATGTACTATTCACGTGTGAAAAGAATGCCTTCCTTTATCGATTATCCTTGGCTCTAAATATAATCGATTTGGTGCTGTTTTTGTAGTCAGAAATCTCACGTAAAAATAATAATGTAGTTAAGAGTAAAAATAATCACGCAAGTAAATTGATACGCTTAATGAATCATGTTGAATCCGCAAAATCTCAAATTTTCAAGAATATTAAAAATGTTTTTAAATTTTCTGGATTATTTTATTTTCAAAATCTTAGTCTACTCACACATTTTTTTCTTTAATTTAGTTTATTTTTGTGTTTTACGATATAATATGATAACCAGTAAAAAAAATAATATATAATATTAATACAATAAGAATACCTTGGATTATATTCATATATTGACATGTCGCCTCCGTAGTGTAATGGTCAGCACGCTCGGCTGCCATTCTGGAGGTCCCGGGTTCGATTCCCAAGGGGGGTAAAATAAATATAAGTGATTTTTTCACTGTCATATTTATTCAATATTACCCTGGACTGGTACCTGAAGCGGAAGGCTGATCACCTTTCCTTCATGTGTAAACGATCAAGATAACACTGCGTTTATATGACGCAGTGCCCTATGCACCATTGGGGTGCGGATAAGGGTTTTATTATTATTGACATGTCGAGTCCCCCCGACGCATCGCGACCTTGAATATCACTTGTGAAAATGTGTTTATGTATCTACAGGATGTCCCATATTCCTTTTAAGGGTGTTAGGCCGCCTCATGAAATGAAAATTTGACCTCGGTAAAAGTACCTAAGTTTTCGAGGTAATTCCACTTTTATGAATTTTTCGAAAATCTATCCCTTAGATCAGTTTTTTGAGTGTCACTTCTTCAAATTTTCATATTTTAGGATCCTATTTTATGTTTCACAATAAAACAAAAAAATAACATTTTTCACTTTATTTAACCAAAGTAATTGCTTCCATCTTAGTTCCTAATAAATGAAATAATTATAATCAGATCTTTATGCATTAATAAAATAAATTCCTTTATATTAAAATAAAACAAAGTAAATGGTTAAACTGTTTTTAAAATCACAAATTGAACAATTTTCAGGGTGAAGAGTAAAAGTTACCTAAATATTCATTTTAAAATCATTGATCGGGCATTAATATTTTTTTCCCGCTAAGGCATACAAGTATTGGTACTAAATTGGAATGTAATCAATAGTATAGTTATTCAGCATTGTGAAACGTAAATTAGAATCGTAAAATATTAAAATTTGAAGAAGTGGTACTCAAAAAACTGATTGAAGAGAATCGATTTTCAGAAAATTCATAAAGGTGAAAATATATACCGTAAACTAAGGCACTTTTACTGAAGTCGTATTATCATTTTTTTGTGAGTCATAAGCTGGCCTAACACCCCTTAAAAGGAATACGTTGGATTATGAGAAACCCTGTATATGTATATATATATATATATATATATATATATAAATATATATATATATATATATATATATATATATATATATATATATATATATATATATATATATATATATATATATATATATATATATATATATATATATATATATATATATATATATATATATATATTATATATATATATATATTTATATATATATATATATATATATATATATATATATATATATATATATATATTTATATATATATATATATATATATATATATATATATATATATAAATATATAAATATATATATATATATAAATATATATATATATATATATATATATATATATATATATATATATATATATATATATATATATATATATATATATAAATATATAAATATATATATATATATATATTTATATATATATATATATTTATATATATATATATATATATATATATATATATATAAATATATATATATATATATATATATATATATATATATATATATATATATATATATATATATATATATATATATATATATATATATATATATACGTATATATATACGTGTATATGTTTTGTAGAATGTACCATGTTAAATGTATTGAATGCATGCTATTTAAACATTGATGTAGAAATAATGACAGCAATCAACATTTAATAGTTATCAATGATACATAATAAGTAGTACGATAATTGTTCTAGCAGAGATTATTGGAGGTCAAGTTCAAGAAATAGCTTTATCCACGTCATAAATCTGCGTGATCGTGTCTTAAGTGTGAATCAATAACGTTATTATCGTTTTCCACGATACTTTAATTTAATTCAATTTTATTTCAATTAAATTTTATTTAACTAAAATATAATTACATATCAAAGAATATTCAAGGCGTATATATTACAAGTAAGCAAGAAGACTTAAATGTGTAGAAGAACCCCACTTCGGAAAACTCTTTCGGACACATGGAACAGATCAATATCCAATAAATAATATAATTGTAATGCATGGGTTCTCAAACTCAGAAAGAAGATTTCCATATAATTTTTCATCTGTGTTAAGACCATTTATCAAATAAAAAAAAACGTTGAGTGCAAATCCCTCTCCAAGCACAAGGGCGCAGTCTCTTTAATGGAGAGGCATAGTAAAACTAAAATAATTAAATTGCCATATGTAGAAATTGTATTGAGTTAAATTTTTAAATGTAACTATATATATATTAAAAACATTAAAAAATATATTTTGAGATGTCAAAATATTCATAATTTCTTAGGTAGGTACTTACTGAAGTTTCCTCTGATGTCACCTTTCCCGTGCAGAGTTAATAAAAGGATCTGCATGTCCATTTTGTAGTTGCCTTCGAAGTGTAGCCGAGGAAGGACGAACCGGAAGTCGAATCTGTTCCTGTTGAGGTCTGATC
>NW_028281143.1:0-5000 GCF_059751285.1 Brachycentrus maculatus
GTTCACTATCAATTTTTCAAGAATAATGTTTTACCCAGAGGTAAATTTTCTAAAGATATTTCGAAGGGTCTGCTATGTTGTCGAAAGTTTTTGTTCCCAGCTCAAGTTGACCGCGATTCGTTTCGACTAAATCCAGATTTGAAAATTGGATATAATTGACCCTGTTTTGAGGTATTTTAGTATGGCTTAAAACCCACTTTAAATGTCACAATTGTGACCGCGTTGTGGTTTTTGATCATGTGAACTTATAGTCTGACATTTGAGGTTCAATCCTAGTATGCAGGCATGATTTGTACGTAAAAAGCAATTATCACGACTTTAAAATATAATTGTTAACCTTACTACATGAATTTTAATGAATAAAATAAACAACGGATCGTTCAAATTCCTTATAACCCGATTATTACAAGGATTTTTAGCGTTTCTGGGTTACCAAAACTGTAATTTAGTACATTGCTTGGACAAAAAGGTTGAAAATTGCTCATATAATTACTTTACAACTCAGTACCGACTTAGTATCATACATAGATTTAGAAAGCTATTTAATTTTTCATTTTTACTTAGTGCTCATTGGTAGTTCATAAACCATGGTATTCATAATTATTGGGAGATTTTTGAAAACTTAGTACCGACATGGAATGATATTATTAATTATATCATTCTAAGTAGGCACTAAGTTTTTAAAAATTATGCCTGCTGAGTAAGCTTGGATTTGACATTATTTATGAACAAATCACCTTTACACTCTTCATTCTTCTTCATCTATGTTGAGATGTCGAAAATACTTCTTTAGAGTTTACAAATCTAAACACGACATGTGTCGAGAAAATATTCGTGTTTTTAATTAACTTAAAAAACGTATTACAAGAGTGTTTTACTTTTTTTCTTTAAACCGCATCTCTTTAAAATGGTTACTTTGACTGTTGTATCTGAATAAATTATAGTATACATTACATAGAGGTAGAGGGTGTAGTGCGTATTTTTGCCTTTTTCATCCCCTAATGCCTCGAGTTGAGTAAACAGTTACGTGTGAGGGCTGGAAGTGAGGGAATTTCTCTCTCGTCTATTTTTGTTTTTACTACCCTTTCAGTGGGGAAATTGACTGTTTCCGCGTCTTTACAACTTTATCGATGTTTTGTCATTAGGGAAATTAACCCCTTTACCCTCAATTCGTACTGAATATCATTACACACTCTCGAGCATAAATTGGCTATGTTACATTTTCTCTTATATGTTTTATTTTTATGGAACGAAATACTTAAGGAGAGAAAACATTTTTTACATATTTTATGTAGCTTACACGTTCCTGGGCTATTTTTTTCAACTATTCATAGAACTTTTTATGACTTTTTTATGTAAGTAAGCACCCTTTTAAAAGGAAGGATTTTTATTAACAAACAGTTACATTAGTAAATAGGATGAGAAATAAAGGTGTAAAAATTCAACAATATAAGAAAAGCAAATGAAATGGAACTTTTTAAATATCTTGAATTGAAGAAAACTTGTGGTTATTTTTTGACATCTCATCAAAGATGAAGAAGAATATGGGAGTCTGGGCATTTACGGAGCTGTAATTGGAGATAATCCAGATTTTGTGAACAAGTATTTGGACACACTCAAAATGTTGTAAAACTTGTGATGTTAGTATCCCAAATCAAGTATCTATCTTACTAATTTAAATATTTAAAATAAATCAGTCGTTGAGGTCTGACTTTTTTGAGTTTATTAATGTAAACAAAACTAGTTTCGTGAACAGATGTTATCTTAATAAGGTGTAAATATGAACTTTTCGATTCAATTTGTATTTTCGCCAGTTGATTCAAACATCTGTAGCTGCATTAAAAAACGCACGTATATTTGTAGTATATTTGGGACAAGCAATTATTTTTTTCGATAGTTTTTTATCACAATTTCATTTCCAATGCCATCAGTTGAATGATACAGTACACTCAATGATGAGACCATCTTTAGTTCTCAAACTAGTCGTGTTTACATAAATATACTCAGAGGTGGTCTCGAACCAGTATTCAATTTTTTATATTTCAATAATCATGTTATTACACAAACGGTGGTTTGGACATGAAGAGCGAATGGGTACCGAGAGAATGACCAATAAAATATATGTGGCGAATGTGAGAGGGAAAACAGAACGAGGACGGCCGAAAAAGACTTGGCACGATCAGATCAATCAGAACCTAAAATCTGTCGGTGTCAAAAGTCTGCGTAATCGGAGGGCATGTATGACTAGATGTATTGATGTGAAGGAGGCGAGGAGTGTATGTCTTTCCTGCCTACCTCTGCGGGGAAACGACGTGATGGAAGTAGGAGTAGTATTGGAAGTAGTAGTAGTAGTAGTATTTATATATATATATATATATATATATATATATATATATATATATATATATATATATATATATAAATAAATATATATATATAAATAAATATATATATATATATATATATATATATATATATATATATATATATATATATATATATATACATACATAAATATATATATATATATATATATATATATATATATATATATATATATATATATACATATATATATATATATATATATATATATATATATATATATATATATATATATATATATATATATATATATATAAATATATATATATATATATATATATATATATATATATATATATATATATATATATATAAATATATATATATATATATATATATATATATATATATATATATATATATATATATATATATATATATATATATATATATATATATATATATATATATATATATATGTGTGTGTGTGTGTGTGTGTGTGTATTTCCCTCTGTTCCAGAGCAAGTATTTGCGTCATAGCCGTTACATACGGTTTATTTGATCAAACGAACGTGGAACCGTGTCGAGAGGCGGTCTTAAGGTGAGTGCCGACTACGCGGTAACGCAATATCGCACCTACTCGTACAAGCGAACGGACCTATGGGCCGAGAACATAATTGTGTCGGGCATAATGGTCAGTACATAGCCTTAATCAAACAGCCCAACCCCTCCCGGACACAGAACTTTCTAGATTGGATATGCGACATTCCACGGCTCACGGTTATAACGGGATAATAATAACAATAAATCCCTTACCGCACCCCAATGGTGCAAAGGGCACTGCATCATATAAACGCAGTGTTATCTCGATCGATTACACATGAAGGAAAGGTGATCAGCCCTCCACTTCGGGTACTATTCCAGTGTAATATTGAATAAATATTAGAGTGAAAAATTCACTTATATTTATTAAACCCCCCTGGGGATCAAACCCGGGACCTCCAGAACGGTAGGCGAGCATGCTGACCATTGCACTACGTAGGCGGACAAACGGAATAACTACATTTAAACTACTTTTTAAAAATTATTTAAAGGGAAATTTTTGTGTCTTTATTATTTTCCAAAATAGATCAATTTCATATTATTTTTTTGACTTCTCAATAAAGATGGGCATTTACGGCGCTTACGACCATCATAGGCTGGTTTAAGTGATCACTTTACACAAGTGTAACATTCACCAATTCTACCCATGATTGACAAGCACACTACTACAAAAAATAACTCCTTTAATTGCAGATAATCCAGATTTGTAAACAAGTATTTGGACACACTGAAAATGTTGTACATCAATTTTATACTATTTTTGTGAGTCAGAGTTTCTCAGTTCCAATCCACTCTATCACAAAATAATGCGCTGCTTAGGCTCTCAGAAATAGTATGGAATTGAAATATTTGTGTTAATAAAAACACAAATATTTCCCTTTTTAAAAAAGGTAAAAAAAAGTTATCAACCAGCGCATCCAAACATGGTTCAAATTTACATACAAAAATCCATTTCTATAATAATAAAAATTTAATTATATTTTAAACCCTTGCCATAACTAATATGTAATTTTAATTATAATATACTATTAAAATTCATATCTTAAGTTTGTCAGGAAAAATATTATTTAAAATCGTGGTTTTTAACCCTAGGAATTTTGTCTAGACTCCCACCAGTCTAATAATGTCGGTAGCGATAAAACTCAGTCACCAGTCAAATTAATAAATGTGCAAAAAACTATACAGTTCTTTTTTAATTACATAAAAATAACCATTTGACTTGAACCCGTTCGCTTCAGAAGTCATTTTCTGATGGCATCAATATCATATAACCTCGAATAGGAAAATGAAAATTGTTATACTTATGCGAAACATGATCAAATTAACACAATTCATTATTACACCTCTGTGGGAAGTTCTCAGTAGGTGGCCTACTTGTCTGCCAAAGTTTGCTTGTTAAATAAACATTAATAACCTACTCAAATTGGTTAACAAAAAAAATACTGCTGTGTTTTTTCTTTTCTTAAGTTAGCTTGTATTTCATTAAATACAAACTAATATTTGCACTTAATGAAACATCATTTGTATAAATAAATTGTCCGCCTCCGTAGTGAAATGGTCAGTACGCTCGGCTACCGTTCTGGAGGTCCCGGTTTCGATTCCCAGAGGGGTCTTATAAATATAAGTGATTTTATTTCTTTAATATTTAATCAGCATTACCCTGGACTGGTACCTGAAGTGGAGGTCTGATCACCTTTCCTTTGTGTGTTAACGATCAAGATAAAATTGCGTTTATATGATGCAGTGCCCTATGCACCATTGGGGTGCGGATACGGGTTCGAATTTGTATAAATATTACATATTCTTACAATAAACATAAGATTTATTTTAAATTCATTAAAACTCTTTTCGTACATCATACATTTAGGCATCTAATCATAAATTTTTAAACACTCGTTATATAATGCAATTTTGAGACTGTTTTTTTTTAAATAGCAGTCTTATTCTATCTTTATTATTCAATTTACATGGTATTTAATATTCAAGCAGACTGAGACGCAGAAACGCGTTGCCGGATACAAGTAAGTTGTATTTAATCAAGTTACACACAGTTCGAACACACCCATGTTATG
>NW_028281143.1:7500-42500 GCF_059751285.1 Brachycentrus maculatus
ACTTTTTGCCTCAAACCTCAGAGGCCTATTCTCTTGTAAAATTCAACATTTTTGGAATTTCTAAAGTCAATTACATTTTTGTTTTTTTTTCTGTTTAAGTCAAATGTTTGTAATTTATATTAACACTTTTGAAGTCATTGTATTTCTGAAAATTTCCATTGTATTCTTGCCAGTGCCCTTTACTATAACCTTAAATATAATATATACCCACACACAGGCCATGCCTTTGTGGGATTTTTTTTGTATATATATGTATATTGTATATATAAATATATATATATATATATATATATATATATATATATATATATATATATATATATATATATATATATATATATATATATATATATATATATATATATATATATATATATATATATATATATATATATATATATATATATATATATATATATATATATATATATATATATATATATATATATATATATATATATATATATATATATATATATATATATATATATATATATATATATTTATATATTTATATATATATATATATATATATATATATATATATATATATATATATATATATAACTGGAGTTTCTTAAGTCAGTCACATCACTCCACTACTTCACCAACTGCACAGGTTACGTTTTTCCGAAAGGGTTGAGTATAAACTCTGTCTACTCATGTTTAAATCAAAATTTAATATGGACCTATGATTCTTAATAATTTATAACAAAGAATTTTATGTTTTGATACATTTCGAAACAATAATAAATGAATGAATAAATAAAAATAAATAAATAATTTAACCCCTCTTCATCCTTCAACATCCCATGGACACAGCTCTAAAATTTAGACTTAGCTTCGCGTACGGTGTTTGAAAATAATGTAGAATGCACAATACATTTTTTTTTTAAATAGTGAAATTAACTTTAAAAAAAAACTGAAATTTTAAATGGATAGATATAATCATAAAGTAAGTGTTGAATCAATAAACAAAATGAAACTTTTAGCCGTAAAATACAGGTTTTGAGTGGTATTGATGAGGAGAAAGTGATTTTTGCATGTACAATTTTTTTTCCATTTTCAGACCTAGTAAAACTTAAATTAAAAATAGGTTTTACCACAAATTGACTGCCGAATCATTTGTGAAAGAATATATTTGTTCACAACATTTTGAGTGTGTCCAAATGCTTGTTCACAAATCTGTATTATCTCCAAATACAGGAGTTATTTTTCATTTTATTTTTTGACATCTCATCAAAGATGAAAAAGAATATGACGGTCGTCAGCACTGTAAAAGCCCAGATTTCCATATTCTTCTTCATCTGTGATGAGATATCAATAAATAATGTATATTTGTTCAATTCAGGCGATTAATTAACGTTTTAAAGACTTTTCCTATAAAAAATGTCGGATGTTGTTTTTGAACCGTGAATATTCTGTTAAATCTCTCATTCATTTTCCACGATTTTGACCGCGATATATTTCCCGTGTGATCAATGTACAAACGGAGGTTATTTCTCTAATAAAAATATTACTAAATCATTCCATCAAAAACATTCACAGCACTGACGTTCGTCTACCAAAGCAAATAATTGCCTGGAATTGATGTGCGCTGCGGAGCGTTTGGTATATTTCCATGTGAATCCAATGGATCTTATAAATATTACATATTATTGTGTGTTTTTCACTTAAATATTTTTAAATGAATAGGGCCTACTTTTTTTTCGTATTGCTATAAAACACCAATGCCGTACAAACAATGCCGTACAAAAATAAATAAATAAATAAATATTGAAAAGGAGAATCTCTATTGTTGGAAAATCTTTGAGGTCTCGTTGACATGTGTTAAAATCATCGTACTGAGTTGAAATTTCGTATCTGAATAGGCCAAATTAGTTTTATTTTGATTAAGGGGGCTCGAATTTTTAAATTCGAAAAAAAAAACAGCCTTATAAGGGACACCCTAATATTTATAAAATATATGCTTACAAGTCACAATTTATATTTTAAATCCAGTTACGTATTTTTTTCTTCATATGGAAACAAAACAAAAGAGCATAAAAAGAAACGTTATTTTGAAATCGTTTTTTTTTCTGGGCAAGTCAAAAACTTACATTCCCTTTTTCTTTCGAGTAAGGTCCTTTTTGCCATCGATCAGGAGCAAATAAATGATTCAGTTATCAGGAACACAAAGGGTCTTTAAATCAAAGGATAACGCGTCTGTTGAAAAATGTACCCTTTGCAACCACTATTTAAAAAAAAACCCTTATCCGCACACAAAATGGTGCATAGGGCACTGTGTCATATAAACGCAGTGTTATCTTGATCGTTTATATATGAAGGAAAGGTGATCAGCCCTCCACTTCAGGTACCAGTCCATGGTAATTTTGAATAAATATTACAGTGAAAAAATCACTAATAATTATTTTACCCCCCTTGGGAATCGAACCCGGGACCTCCAGAACGGTAGCCGAGCGTGCTGACCATTACACTAAGGAGGCGGACAAATCACTATTACAGGAGAGAAAAAAACGCTTTTTCATAAATTTTATATAAATTGTTAAAATCAAGATCGAAAGAAGGTTAACAAAAATAAATAAAA
Source organism: Brachycentrus maculatus (assembly GCF_059751285.1). Classification (NCBI taxonomy): domain Eukaryota; kingdom Metazoa; phylum Arthropoda; class Insecta; order Trichoptera; family Brachycentridae; genus Brachycentrus; species Brachycentrus maculatus. Next base: position 10,088 of record NW_028281143.1, read on the forward strand.
CGATATATGAATATATTCATAATATTTAGGGTGTGACTAAATCCTTGTTCACAAGTCTGGGTTTTTAACTGAATATATTAAATGTCTCTAAATAATTTTTTTCTACTTTTAATATGTATGTAATATAATATAAACATATGTTAATAATTAGCGAGTGTTTTGGCCTAGAATTTTCACTCATGAATTACATGAAATTATACTAACTTTTGACAAAATATAAAATCCACTCACGAGAAGGCATAGGCTATAAAACTTAAAAACTTGAATTCTGAGTAGGGTCATGATAAGCGGTGTTGCATAAGCCGTAGCGAGATTTCAGAGTCACTTGGACGTTAGGTAATTTTAAAAAAAATGTTGGTAACGATAAGTTTAATTTTAACATTATTCACGGTGAATCAAATAAAGGATTGATATCATTGGGTTTATGTTTTCTTCTTATTACCCTAATTGCCCTATGCACCCAATGGTGCATAGGGCACATCATCGTATTGACGCAATGTTATCGTAATCGTTACTTACAGAAGGCAAGGTGATCACCTTGCCTTCATGTAAGTCACTCCTGTGCTTCAGGAACTAGTCCAGGGTGTAAGATATTAGAGTGTAAAATCACTAATCTTAATTTTCACCCCCCCCCTGGGAATCAAACCCGTAATCTCTAGAACTGTAACTTAACACGCTAACCATTACAATACAAAGACAGAGGAAATATGATGTAAACCTTTCATTGAATAATAAAAAATAGCTGCTAAATATAATTACAATAACAATGATTTTTAACATTAACTCACATACAAATATAAGAGTTTCTGCTCAATAAAAAAAGCTTCTTCATCTCACCAATAGATGTCCCTTATGAAAACTCTAGTGATTCATTTTCTAATTGGATCATATATATGGAACTTACAAGAATTTGAGTAGTGTGGTTGTCAATCATGGGTAGAATTGGTGAATGTTACACGTATGTAAAGTGATCATGACCTATGACGGTGTTAAGCCCCGTAAATGCTCAGACTTCCAAGATTCTTCATCTTTGTTGAGATAACCAAAAAATTATAATATAAAGGTATGTACAATAGTAGGAAATGTACAGAAAAAAAGTACAGAAATTTGTGAAGTATATTATTTTTTGACATCTCATCAAAGATGAAGAAGAATATGGAAGTCTGGGCATTTACGGGGCTTACGACCGTCATAGGCTGGTTTGAGTGATCACTTTACACACGTGTAACATTCACCAATTCTACCCATTATTGACAACCACGCTACTCAAATTCTTGGAAGTTTTATATATATGAACCAATTTAGAAACCTTGTTCATGAATCTCTAGAACTTCACTAGAGACATCTATTGGTGAGATGTAAAGAAGCTTTTTATTAAGTATGAAGTATGTTCTTTTTAGAAAATTTGTAGAATATACGTGAACAAGTATTTTAATACACTTAAAATGTTGTTAATAAATTATCTGGTCAATTGTAAGTTAAAATAATTGAATAATCAATTTATTTTCTAGCGTCTATAACAGTTATTTAAATTTTTTTGTACCGAATAAGTTATTATCACGATACAGTTCAGTAAAGACAGAGATAATATTGTTGTTATATTAGAATTACCTCCACTTTATCTCTTCGGAAGCTGTTTACTCTCAGAAATAAGGACACCTTACTCCATTCTCATGTCTATCATCTCATTATATATCAACCGGGTGACAAGACGTCATTGTGACGTTTGGGAAAGAAATGTAAAAAGGAAATACAATGTTAAAAAGGGAAAACCTATCCATCTTAATAAGATCTAGGAATTCAATTACTCGACGGGGAATCAAGGTTTTCTCTTTACTTGATAAAATAAGTGTCTTTTATTTATAAATATCTGAATATATATATATATATATAATATATATATATATATATATATATATATATATATATATATATATATATATATATATATATATATATATATCATCATCACAGTTTAAAATACTCATTTACAGTTTAAAATTTACAATAATGCATCGCGTCACTTGGTTTCCCCTTATTGAAAGCACATTTTGAAATAGTTGTTTATTGAGTTTTATGTTTATTAGTACAATCATAAATTTCACGGCCGAATGACACGATATATAATAATTAATCCGATTGGATTTATTGATTAATAATAACTATTTTAAAGGCAATTTTTTGATTTCATTACTTCATGGATAATGGAAGCAGGTTATACAGTTTTACTGCGTAATACTTTAAGTTCCTTTGTCCGAAAGTGGTATGTGTTTGATTTCGTTTGATGTACTACATACTGTGTTTTTGATCTTGTGGTTCAATGTTTATTTTCATGTAGTGTAATTTATATGCTGTACAGCTGTGAGACGCTTTCTTGTGATCTGTGTGCATTACTCTTAAACTCATGTATAAGGATTGTTTTAGCGTATGGTTGTTTGTCTGTCATAAGTTGTTATTTGTTGAATATTTCCTCGCTGAAAATCTGTCTCGAGCTTGTGGTATTATTTTCATTTCTTGTATTAAAAAAAACTCAAAGATACCTTCCTTCATACGTTTTTCTTTGTCAACCGTCTCTTCACTACTGGATATAGGCTGCTTAAAAAATGCAAAATTTTCTCTTTTCGGCTTTTTTAATCCACTTACTACCCGCGACAGGGGCAATGTCATCGGGCCATCTTTTCTGAGGCCAGCTTATTCCTCTCTTCATATCCCATGGTGTCCACTGCAAAACTCTGAATTCCCATCTGTCCATTCCCTATCTCCCAACATGACCTTCTTTTTGCCATTTTAGTCTAGCAATGCTATCTATCACATCGACAACCTTTATCCGGCGTCTGATTTCTTCATTCCTGATTCTCAGAGTAAAAATATGTCTCTCTATAGACCACTACGCGCATATAAATTTATGTATGGTCTCTGCGGTCAAGGTAATAGTTTCCAAACCATACGTAAGCAAATTACTTCATTTAATGAGTGTATTTTATCCCTGCTTAATTTAATCGTCCAATTCCATTGTTTAACTTCCTGATCACAAACCATTACTTTGCAAAAGAGAAAATATGCTACTGATAAGGATACTTGTATATTTATTTATGATTAAAACTTAGAAAAATTTGCTTGGTTAGTCAAGACAATTTTTAGTCAAGTAAATATTTGACTGAAGTATAAACACGGAAACACGATTTATTAATATTTGTATCGAACTTTTGTAACAAGGTCTAAATCATATCCTGTTCGTGTGTTCGAGCACATATCGCTCACTCCTTTCAACAACGTCATAAATAAAAAATCGTCAATTTTCATTTGTGCATGTTTTCGGAATGCCCTGAAAATGTACTGTATCCCAGCAAAAGCGGCATATTTTTAACTTAATATTTACCCGCTACAGGGCAGAAAGTGTTGTTTTTGTATTTTGAAGAAAACGTATTGTTTAATTATTTTTTTTTAACTATGCTTAATATTTTTCAAATGGAGAAAAAACATTCAGGTTTCACCTGAAAAAATCTATTTCACAATAAAAAGTTCAATAAGTGTCTTGATATTTATTTTTAATAAATTTCATTATATTCATAAACTTTAAAAACGATCTCCTGAAAAATCAAGTTTTTTGAAATATGACGTTGTTGAAAGGAGTGAGCGATATGTTTGTTGTTCGCACTTATGAAAGGAGTTCAATTTTGCATGATACCTTTATCGTGTTTTCTTAATATACGTATAGACACTTCGAATGAATGAATTTAATTTGGGAAATGTTTTATTTATCAACGCAAAATGTAAGAGAGCTTTCCGTTGTTTACGACGTTAAGAGGTTGATAAATAAAAGTGGAGTTGGGTGAAATTGGGCTTAAGTGTAAAGAAATATCTGGTAAATATTTTTCCCATTGACATTTCGTAGAATATTTTCGCGCTTACTTTTCACGAATTTTCACTCGCGTGGGATCATTCTTTAACACTGTGAATACCACTTGTGTATTAATGGTAAAATAATATCTTGATTCGATTTAAAAAAACGATATGTATATCTACATTGTGATGAATATCTTTATAGTGACGATACTGTTGTGATGATCGTATCTCAATATTGTGTTTGAATGCGAATTTCATTTATATAATCCTTACAATAAAAATATATTTTTTTACTACATTAGTTTATTTTATTATAACGACTGCTTTCGAAAGCTATACTTCCATCTTTAGGTTTAAATAAAAACTGAAGACGGAAACATAGCTTCCGAAACTAGTCGTTATAATATAATAATCTTAAGTGGTAAAAAACAAGTGTTTTTCTTTTACAATTTCATTATGTATTACCAAAAAATTAGTGCTTATTAAATAAATAATCCTTATTGAGTAGCTGAGAAAGTTGTATATTTTGTATATTAAATGCTTTTTTTACTTGTGGTATGGTAATATAACACTCTCTTTATCATTCACTTTGTGTAATACCACTTAAAATTGTTAGTGGTATTACACAAAATGAACGATGAATGATAAGGAGTGAAAGTACCCATTAGTTACTGTCTTTTCAAGTGGTGTTACAATAACAACGTTTTAAAACTAGAACATCTATTCTTGAATATTTTGGAACAATATTTTTTTCCCATTTTTCAGGCATGTAATCTTTATAGTGTTTGAATGTGAATGATAATGTATTTTCTTCTTGCTTGTGTCAGACGACAGTATTCTCGCAACAACTCTCAGTTTGTCAGATTTCTACACATTGATATTTCAACATAAACAAGGAAGAATATTGAAGTCTAAGCATTTAAAGGGCTTACTTCTCAAAAGCTCATTTTAATGATTACATTATACACATCTTACACCCACTATTCTACCCATGATTGACAATCATACTACCTACTCAAATTTCAGAGGTTGTTTACTACATATATAAATTCTTTAATTTACTCCTTTCATATGTATGTCCTTGGCACATTTATTAAGCTTCATGAAATGTATGTAAGATTCTTCCTTATGAGTTATTTTACAAAAAAACACCAAAAAACTCGATTTAAAAATTAAAAAAAATCATAATTTGACCAGTTATTGAACTCAAAATATTGTAATATATACGATTATATGTATATCATTTAAACCAGCATATGATACGTTATAGGCCCTGCAAATGGTCAGACATCCACATTTTTCTTCATATTTGTTCTAGTTAAATTTAAAATTTAGGAAAAGTTTAATTTAAAGTTAAATACGTATCGTTTAGATGCAAAAGTGTTAAGGGTTAAAGAGAGAGAGAGAGAAACCAACATTTTAGATATATGTCTAGTCGGATTTTAAATTTGAAGAAAATTTAATCTAATATTAAATTCATTTCGTTTAAGTGCTAAAGTGTTAAGGGTAGAAGACGTTGTCGGTGACGTCGGGTCGTATGTCACATATCTTCTTGGGAACTCTCATATGAGAAGAAAACTCTACGGCAATAAATAAAATGCGACAGTCCAAGGATACCAGAAATTATGCTGATTCTTTCTGAAAATATTTCCGCACACGACTGAATTTCAGTCTTTCGTGAAAACGTGCGAGAAGCAAACGTAAGGAAAAAGAATAATGTGGCCATGGAATTCTGGGATTACTAAGAAATGCATTAAAAAAATCACTTACAATTTGGTGTGATGTTTGTTTGGTAAATAACGTTTTACCTTTGGTGTTTAATTTTTTTAAGTAATACAAGCGGTTGAATTTTTATTTTACATTTGAGGTCACATACATATATTTGAATTGTTTAACAAACACAGGATTTAAAATATACTTGATTTGATGGCAGAAAGTAGAAAGAATGACAGGTAGTTAAATGAATTAAAAATAATTGTTATTTATTTTAATAGTGTTATATTTGATTATTTACTGATTTGTCTTTAACTTTGTGTGATTAAATGATAATTTAAATAAAAAAACACAACATTGACCCTTTTTGAGTTTATCAATTAAACAGTTAAATTTACAAATTGTTTGTATTTTCACCTATTGATATGAACATCTGTAGTTCTCGTGCTAGCCGTGTATAAAAATTAACCTAAGTTATTCCAAAAGTTATCTTCTTAAGTGTTTTAATATTATATTTGTAAAGGATTTTTAATCATTGATAATAAAAAAATCGACTAAATACGGTTATTTGTACATTTATTTTTTACTTGTCACCTATAGCTGAAAAAATTAAATTGTAGTTTTCGAAACTAGTCGTGTGCAATGAAATACAACTCATTAAGTGGTATTATACATACAAACAACATATATATATATATATATATATATATATATATATATATACATATATATATATATATATATATATATATATATATATATATATATATATATATATATATATATATATATATATATATATATATATATATATATATATATATATATATATATATATATATATATATATATATATATATATATATATATATATATATATATATATATATATATATATATATATATATATATATAAACATATATTTATATATATATATATATATATATATATATATATATATATATATATATATTTTTTTTTTTGGTGTGTCACATTCTCGAATTATCCAACGGACTTCCAGATTGAATTCTGATTCGATTATATCGCTTTAATGAGCTAGCAGCTGTCGCACGCTAGCCATAGGAGGACATAATCACATAGTTGGGAGAGAATGAAAAAAATATTTTCGGAAAAAAAAACGAAAATGAAACAAAGTATCCTCACCTTATGAAAAAAGGTATCCATACGAAATTAATATGGATAAAACAGTTATTTTTATTGTTTGTTACTTTATGGTTATAAGTCATAACATTAAATCATTAAAGTCGTTGGATTGTTACTGATGATAAACAAAATCTCAATTAAGAAACAGATTCGTCAGCCTTATTTGATTTTCTAACGCGAAAATTGATTTTTATCGTCTTATTCAACTTATTAAATGGTTATAATTCAAAATGAGTTAAAAATTATTAAAAAAATTAATGCCATATTTAATACTGAAATTTTCAATTCATTAAATTCTATCAAGATACCGTACTGTTTTCTAGTTAGAAGCAATCTGGAATATAACTCGCCTATATGATCTCCTCACTATAATTTAAATTTTGATACATTGAAAAAGCTCAAAATAAATTTTTAAGATTTGCAAACATTAAGATGTTTTTTCCAATTCACAATAATATCCGCAATTTTCTTTCATCAAGCTTAAAATTAAATTCTTTTTCATAGAGAAGAACTATTAATGACCCTACAAAAAATTATTTATTTATTTATTTTCAAAACATATTACATACATTAATAATAATAAATAATTATAAAACCCTTATCCGCACCCCAATGGTGCATAGGGCACTGCGTCATATAAACGCAGTGTTATCTTGATCGTTTACATATGAAGGAAAGGTGATCAGCCCTCCGCTTCAGGTACCAGTCCAGGGTAGTATTGAATAAATATTAAAGTGAAAAAATCACTTATATTTATTTTACCCCCCTTGGGAATCGAACCCGGGACCTCTATAACGGTAGCCGAGCGTGCTGACCATTACACTACGGAGGCGGACATATTACATACGTTAGTCATATTTAATATTCCCGATGAGTAATTTCTATTTCTCATATTGGGACATGGGATTAAGGTTAACAAGACTAGAACACAAATAATAAAGTTACAAAAAGGTTTTTTTGAAATAACCAAAAATAATACATGGCAAAACATATAAGCAAAAAACAGGTATAATAAATAGGCATACGAAGCATATTTAAAAGAAATAAATGAGAAAAAAATAGTGAGAAGCATATTTAAAATAAACAAATGAATTCATATTCATTCTTAATACGACTCTACTGACCTTTTAAACTTAATTCAATTTTTAAAAAATTAAGAAAAATACTATTTATGTAATTTTTGTAATGTAGATCATACTTTCCTGTTAATTTATGAATCTGAATCTTCTTGTCTTATACTTATAACAACTCTGTATTTTTTGTAACTTGAATTTTTGTTTGTAAAAGCCCTCTGGGTGTTTGTGTGAATAAATTAATAAATAAACGATGTATGATAGATAGATGTTTAAATTATGATTTAAGGACAGACTTGTCGATAAAATTAAGAAAAATGTGTTGAGATGGCTTGGAATGTAAGCAGAGGAAGACTTAGGAAAAATTGGTAATTCAAACATTTTAAATATATACACATGTCATTTTGTGTAATAAAAAATAAAACACAAAATATTAAATTGGGTTTTTCCGATAAATTTTTGTGTATGCATATGTTTCAATTTCAACGGTAAAATTAAGTGAAATCTTATCTATGTGAGGTATTTTATTAAATTATAGTGTAAATTGTAACATTTTTTATCAAAGAGTAAATAATCAAGTCTTTCCTTAATGTCACAATAACAAAATAACGTCTCATTTTCATGAAACGAATAATGAGTTCAAATTCTGTAAAAATTGATATTTTTACATAAATTTTCACATATAATATTTCTGACTTTCAGCATTTGTAGTAAAAAACATTATAGCACACCATTTTTTGAATATTTTAAAGATTTGTGAACAAGCATTTTAACACACTTAAAGTGCTTTAATTTAAAATAACTGCTCATATTATAATCTACATAAAACAATCTCTGGATATCGTTGTATGTTATGAATTTCATAAGTGAAGGTCGAAAATTGATCGTTGCAATCTGTTCATGCAATAAAATTTGATATTATTTTTTGACAGAAGAATATGGAGGTCTGGGTATTTACGGGGCTGACAACTGTCATAGGCTGGTTGAAGTGATCACTTTTCACACGTGTAACATTTACCAATTCCACCCATTATTGACAACCACACTACTCAAATTCTTGGAAGTTCTATATATCGCTCACTCCTTTCAAGAACGTCATAAATCAAAAATCGCCAATTTTCAGTTGTGCATGTTTTCTGAATGCCCAGAAAATGTACTATATTCCACCAAAGAGGCATATTTTAAACTAAATATTTACCCGCTACAGGGCAGAACGTGTTGTATTGCATTTCGAAGAAAATGTATTGTTTAATTTTTTTTAAATATACTAAATATTTTTCAAATGGAGAAAAAACCTTCAGGTTTTACCTAAAAAGATCTGTTGCACAGTAAAAAAGTTCAATAAGTCACTTGACATTTATTTTTAATACGTTCTATTATATTTTTTTAAATTTTAACGTTCTCCTGAAAAATCAAGTTTTTCTTTTTATGAAGTTCTTGAAAGGAGTGAGCAATATATGAATCAATTTCGAAACATTGTTCTTGAATCGCTAGAATCTCACTTTAGACATCTATTGGTTGAGATGAAAAGAAGCTTTTTATTGAGCAGAAACTCTCATATTCGTATGTGAGGTCCGAATCCTGGATTATAATCACATATATGAAAAACGCCAAAAAATATTATTTTCATTTTAAATGGTTGAAATGAAACATTTACATACACATAATATATTTCAGTGCACCCTAAACATAAATAATTTTTTTACACACAAAGTACGTACTTTAACAATCATCTGATGGATTGTCACCCCTGGAAATATAAATGTTATAGTTCTTTGTACGAGATAATTAAAACTTATAATAAAATGTAAGTCCTGATTTCAATAATATTTTTATCATGGAGCCCATTTTGATATTTAATGAGGCTGCAAATCTGAATCCCAGTCAAAAAATATGTGAAAAATTATCTCTGAAATTTCACAAAGAGAAACGTAAAATATGTTGCAATGTTTTATATCTGTAAAAATTGTAGCTGTTATTTACCAGTAAATTTTCAGCAAAATACTGTACTTGGGTCGCTAAAATTATACAAATCATGTTTTTTTCTCTCCGGAAAAGCTTTTGTTTACTCATGTGTATTTAAGCTAATAACGCGAGCAAAGTTAAGCCAGGTATTTTTTTTAAATATCCGTTTTTTTTATTTTTTCCTTTTTATTATCAGATTTCCTCAAATAAGGCTTACTTTTCCTTTCAGAATTTATTTATATATATATAATAAAAATAAAAGTAATAGGGTCATGGGTTTAGTATAATACAAACCTACACATATATATGTTACAACCCAAAAATCATTGTTAAAATCAATTAATTGAAAGAAAAACAGATTATATCATGAATCAACTAAATAATACATTTGTTATAACCAAAAAATCATTGATTAAAATAATTAATCGACAAAAACACAATAGTTTTCATTTTGAACCAAAAAAATAGGTAATCTTTTTGATAATTTTTACAAAAATATTCTTAAGTGATCAAATCAAAAGGTATTATTAAGATTTTCATTATTTATTATTAAGAATTTTTATTATCAGTAAGAAGTCTCGATTTATATTCTTTAAAGTGTTATAACTCGTAAATCCTCAGTTTTCAAGCACGAAAGATCAAAAAAATATAACTAAAATACCCTCGATAAGTCAGTACGCTTGAAATTCATAAAACATTGATTATCCTGAATTTAATAATGTAAAATCCAAAGTAATATTTTGTATCCTAGATAAAATAAAATAACAATTTTCAATATTATTTTTTGACATTTCATCAAAGATGAAGAAGAATATGGAAGTCTGGGCATTTACGGGGCTTACGACCGTCATAGGCTGGTTTAAGTGATCACTTTACACACGTGTAACATTCACCAATTCTACCCATTATTGACAACCACACTACTCAAATTCTTGGAAGTTCTATATATATGAACCAATTTAGGAACCTTGTTTCATCTTTGATGAAATGTCAAAAAATAATATTAAAATAACTCCTGTAATTGGAGATAATCCAGATTTTGTGAACAAGTATTTGGACACACTCAAAATGTTGTAAATAAATTATCTGGTCAAATTATAAGCTTAATAATAAAAATGAAAATGGTATTTTCTGGCGTTTCTCATGTGTGTGATTATAATCCAGGATTCGGATCTCACATACTAATATAAGAGTTTCTGCTTAGTAAAAAGCTTCTTTACATCTCACCAATAGATGTCTCTAGTGAAGTTCTAGTGATTCACGAACAAGGTTCCTAAATTGGTTCATATATATAGAACTTCCAAGAATTTGAGTAGTGTGGTTGTCAATAATGGGTAGAATTGGTGAATGTTACACGTGTGTAAAGTGATCACTTAAACCAGCCCATGACGGTCGTAAGCCCCGTAAATGCCCAGACTTCCATATTCTTCTTCATCTTTGATGAAATGTCAAAAAATAATATTAAAATAACTCCTGTAATTGGAGATAATCCAGATTTTGTGAACAAGTGTTTGGACACACTCAAAATGTTGTAAACAATTTTCAACGTTATAAAACTATGCACAAGCTATTTGATTTATTACCAATCTAGGGTATTTACCTTATTAGAGTGATTATTAGTTGGAAATATGTGTAAATTTCCAGGGTGTATTTTAAGGAATGTTTAAAAAAAAAAAAAAAGAGTTGAAATAAAAAAAAGTGAAAAATTTGCACATTAGATCAATTACGCTACTGGTGGAGATTTAATATTTATTTGAAATGATTTTTAAACTAATTTTTATTTAAGAAGTAGGTAATCAATTTTTATTTCCAATTCAGTTAAATTGATTTGTTAAATTGATAAACGACTTTTTTCAGAAGCTACAGAAAGGCTAAACCGCGATAATTTTACAGATGATAATTAAAGAACATCGTTGCTGTCTTGTTAGTAACTATTTTTCTGAATTCGAAAATCACACAATTGATACAAATCACTTATTCAACTCACACAAACTGAAATTATTGCACCCAGTACCACACAAAGGCTACATAATGAATAAAATTGAAAATTTAGCTATTAAAAAAATAAAAATAAAAATATTTAAAAATTCCTCGCCTTAGTTTTCCATGTTCCTTTTCATCTCTAACTCCACCCCCTTACTCAAACTCAGAAGGTATAAGGAAATAATATTGCTTCCTTAGAGGTAAAAATATTGTCAATAATTTTTGTATTTTTGTCCGGAAAATATTTTTCTCTCAAATGTTAATATTAGATTATTGTAATGAAAACTTTGTTTTAAGTTTTACCTTACCTTAAGAGAATAAAAAAATTCATAGAATTTCAAGTTGTACCTCCTTCCTGGAGGATTTTTTTCCCCAAATATGTAAATTTTTAATAAGTTTTGGAACAAACATTAATTTTTTCGGGATTCTGAATAAGATATTTATTTCGGCATTTTTTTGTCGAATCCATACATTTTTACTAGTAACACGTTTTTGTTGTGTCAGTATTTTAAGAATAATTTTTGCTTTTAAATGGTTCATAACAAGAAGGTGTGAGAGAAGATGTATGTAAGTCAAAAATCATTTTTTCGTATCAAATTTTAAATTAAAAAATCTCTATTAATACTCTTATTTGGAGCATATTGATGTTGTATAGAAGAGAAACGTGGACTATCAGGCAGACAGAACGGAGGCGGCTGAGGGCGTTTTAGATGTGGTGCTACAGACGCATGTTGGGGATTCATTGGTCGGAACATGTAGGGAACAATGAGGTACTAAGCAGGACTGGGGAGTTTAGAAGCTTATTATATAACGCCAAATGGATAGGCCATAATATAAGAAACCCTAGCATACTTCCTACGATTGTGAAAAACATGTGAAAAATATTATAAAAAATAAAATATAACGTTTTATTTATTTTGTAAACTGTCCAATTTGATTGGTTAAATGACCAATTTATTAGGCATCCAATTCAATTTGTAAAACGTTCAATATGAAGCGAAAAACCTGTAAAAACTGATCATAACAGTAGCAAATCAATCATCACATAGATTAAGCATAGGAGAAAAAACTTACGTGATGAATCATATCGGATGCCCTCAAATTCTTCAAAGCACTTCAGTAGAGCCGCTGTTCCAGGGGCGGTTTGGGGCCAACACAGAATGCCATCCCAAAAGACTGGGCAGTTTCCTTCCGGTTGAGCTGCTGCGGCCCTGTACACACACGCCATCTCCTGGCTTTTGTTCACAGACTGAAGGATATCCAGGTCTATATCTCCAAATTCGTGCCCGAATAATACGTCGTGCTTGCTGGGATCGATTTCTAAAGAACGATGGGTGCTTCTAGAATCGAAGCTCAAACCGCTCTCCGTATTGTCGTGATTGTTAAGAACTGTTCCCAAAACTTTCGTCGATTCAGTCACCGTGTCTAACAGCTTTCTCCCAAAGCTTTTCACAACACCCGAATCACCCGACTTTAAAATCTTATCGAAAAAAACACTCATTTTGAATTATTTTAAAGAAAAATACACGATTAAAAGCACGAAATAAAGATTTCAGTTAGATATTTTGAATATTTCAAGGAATCATCGTTATCGAATATTTATATTATATTAATATATGCAATTCAGTCAAGAAACTTTTTAGTGATCATTCTTAAACTTTTAACATCTAGATGGTATAACACTCGTCGCGTGTTGGAATTTAACGACATTCACAAATAAATTGCGAGCCCTTAATTTCCACTTGATTTACAGTCGTAACAGTCATAAAATGTTCCCTGCCAAAAGTTTTAAGTATACTTTTAGTTCGCGAGTGATTTGATTTGATTTATACACGGAAAGTTTGGATTTTCACTTGTAATGAGGTCCTATTGTCTAGGCTGCATCTGGCGTGCGGTTCGCGATGTCTCGCGCTACTGGTGGCTGTAATCTCTCTCAGGTGTACAGGGTCTGGTGTATGGCGTCTCAGTCTGGCTCGGCGTCGGCGTCGTCTATGTCAACACGAGATAAGGACGCCGCGCTCGGGCTGCTCCAGCCGCGGCTGACTTATCTCGCCGAGTGTCAGATTGTGTGCGAGTCGGTTGAAGATTGAGCCTTCTGAAAATAAGAAAATTATTTACACTTAAAATAATTGAAAAATGTTCATTTTTCTATAAATTAACTCTTTCATATTATTTTTTGATATCTCAACATAGATGAAAAAAAAATGGAAATCTGGGTATTTATGGGGATTACTGCCATCATCCTGTCCACCTCCGTAGCGCAGTGGTCAGTGCGTTTGGCTACCGTGCTGGAGGTCCCGGATTCCCAGAGGGGTCAAAATGAATTTGGCCGATTTTCACTCTCATATTTATTTAATATCACCTTGGACTGGTACAAGAAGCGCAGGGCTAATCACCTTGCCATTGCAATTAACGATCAAGATAACACTGCTACACTACGATGCAGTATCCTATGCACCGTTTGGTGCGGATAAGGGTTAGAAGAATAAGACTACCGTCATAGACCGGTTCAAGTGATCACTTTACACACGTGTAATATTCACCAATTTGTATGTGAGGTCCGAATCTTGGATTATAATCACATACTTACATGAATAGTGTGATTGTCAATCAAAGGTCAAATGATGAACGTTGCATGTGTGTAAAATGATCACTTTAACCTATGACAAGACCTTAAAATACTCAAACTTTCACATTATTCTTATCTATGTTAAGATGACAAAATGTAAAACTATTTGGTTATTCATTTTTTTATTTAAAGAGTTTACGCTTCCTCTATATTCTTTTTCACCTATGTTGAGTTATGTTACTTATATAGTGCAGTTTAGGTTATCACTTTTTTCTCCTTTTTTTAAAGAATATATTTCATAATTATTTTAGTGGTCCGTGTGGTCCCAAAGTTTGATAACCGCTGCCCCATATTATTTATTAATCCCTGAATTTTGATTAAATTTTGCATACGTTTGAAAATGCTGCTGTAAACAATGAAACACGTGCCACAACGCCACCAAAATGTGTTTAAACAGGAAGTTAAATTGTGTATTAAAAACAAAAACAAAACTTGAACAAAACAAAAAACTACATGGAATTAAAACGACTCTTGCAGATGATAAATTAAAAGTCTTGCGTTGAATGCATGAAAAAAAAAATTAAAACCTTTTGTGTTTTAAAAAGGAGTGGTATTTTTTAGTGTAAACAAAGTCCGTTTGTAATATCTTTGTGAGAAAAAATGCTTGAAGGTGTATTTTTTCAAATGGAAAAAATATTTGAATCGCGTGAAGTCAAATACAGCAATCTCTGAAAAGGTAATATTAATGGTGAAAATAAACAATTAGTTTTCAAAAACATATAATAATTCATCAAATAAAAATTGAACAATTGAATTGAAACTTCTCCTAACTATGTATCTTGATATATTGATAACGTGTATCTTGCTTTATATATTTTTTTAATTGTGAAAAAGCGCTGCTTAAAGTTTGAATCAATCTTGGTACCATATAAAACGATTTTCAAAAGCATTTCAACACATCATAATTATCCACATTTCTTTATCTCTAAATTTAAAAAAGATATATTCATTTAAGTAAAAATAAATGAAAAATATCCAAAAAATATGTATATTAATCAAATTGTAGTAAGGTAATTTCATTAAAAGATTCGCCTACAAAGTCACTTTCTGGTAATATATTCTTCTTTCATGTTTGTGTCATGTCAGGTCTTCCTCTGACGTCGACTATCACTTGAGAGTAATTGTCCTTGTCTTGAGCAGCTTTAAACAGCGTCTCGACGGTCCTGATCCCTGTCCAATCTCGTATATTCCGGATCCAGGAGATCTCCCTTCTGCCCACATCTCATCAACTTAATAGATTCTGCTACCAAGTCACTTTGTAGTAATATTTATCCATTTTACATTTGCGTTTTACTTGGTAAATACTCATACAATTATTTCTTAAAATCTTGTGTGACACGTGTTTCTATGTCGATATTCCTCATCACATGTCACATTACATTTATAAAAAATAAGGAATTAATCAGCATGTTCGCAAGGGATGAAAAAGTGGAAAAGGATATTGAGAGAAGAGTGAATGCAGAAGGGAATAGAATAAATTGTGTTTTGAACAGAGGGTTTGCAAATATGTTCATGGAAGCCAAGCTAGCGGTTCGCAATGGTGTGCTGGTACTGACGCTAATGTATGGAAGTGAAACATGTAACTGACAAAGATAGGATGAAAGCTGAGTGAACGCTGTTGAAATGCGATCCCTCAGACAAACGTGTAGAAAATCATTGTATGACAAAATTAAAAATGAAGATATAAGAAAATAATGTAAGGCTGAGCAAGGAATAATTGATTACGAAGAGTTCATTAAGGTGGTATGAACATGTGGAGCGAATGAATAGCGAGAAAATGACAAAGAAAATATATTTGGGTGAATGTGAGCGGGAAAACAGAACGAGGACGGCTAAAAAAGGCTTGGCACGATCAGATCAATAAGAACCTAAGATCTGGTGGTGTCAAAAGTCTGCGTAATCGGAGGGCATATATGACTAGATGTATGGATGTGAAGGGGGCGAGAAGTGTATGTCAGAAGAGTGTGGCGTTCCATCCTTTCTGCCAACCGTAATGGTAGTTGTAGGAGTAGTAAAAGGAATTGATGAGCATTGAAGTGAGAACATCACAATTGCACTTTTAACAAATTTAAATCATAAAAAATAAACAATGAAAAAAGAAATTACTGTGCTTTATTTAAAACACACAGGAGATTGATGCCGTTGATTATATTCATTTAGTGGTCTAAAAAGTTTTTCAGCTTCCAGCTGAGTAATTTATAAATTCAGTTAACGGAAATGAGATCTACGATTTGCCAGCGAGCATTTCTTTTGTAATTGAGGGTGAATGAATGAATAAAGAGGTCAGACATAGGGTAAAGGATTATTTGGTAATGAAGTTAAACCCTTCTCTGACTACAAAAACGAATGAAAAATAAGCACTTATAATAAAGAGTTTTAGCATATCCACATTTGGTTTACTAAATGTAATTTTAACCACATAATTTGATATGTTAATAAATATAAATCAAATAACTTTTTTTATCTTTTTGATTTTCGTTACGGTTTTTTTAGCCTTATAAAATTATCAAACTGCGCAGATAAAACCAGATACCCGTATTAAAGAACAAAATCTATTTAAATCGTTATATCAATTTATATTCAAAATTTTAATAAAATTAAACTTCTACATAGATAGATAAAACCTGATTTGCGTATTTTAGTAATACAATAATAATGTAAATTTGCTTAAACTATTCAATCAAGTTAAATTTCAAATTTAAATAAGAATTAAACATCTGGTCTTTAGTTACATTAAAAGATAAAACTAGATATCGCTCACTCCTTTCAACAACATCATATATAAAAAAAACTTGATTTTTCGGGAGATCGTTTTTAAAGTTCAAAAACATAATACAATATATTAAAAATAAATGTCAAGCCACTTATTTAACTTTGTACTGTGCAACAGATCTTTTTAGGTAAATCCTGAATGTTTTTTCTCCATTTGAAAAATATAAAGCATATTATCAAAATACAAAAACAACACTTTTTGCCCTTAGCAGGTAAAAATGAAGCTAAAAATATAACGCTTTTGCTAGGATATAGTACATTTTCTGAGCATTTCGAAAACATGCACAACTGAAAATTGTCGATTTTCGATATTTGACGTTGTTGAAAGGAGTGAGCGGTATGCGTAATTTAGAAGTAAATTTGTTCAAAACATAAAATCAAGTTAAATTCGAAATTTGAATAAGAATTAAATTTCTGGTCATCAAGTTATACAGATAGATAAAACCAGATATGCGTAGTTTTTAACAAAAGTTTAAAAGTTAGTAGTTTATTTAAAATATGCACTTAAATTGAATTCTAAATTTTGATTTGAATGAAGCTTCTGGTCACCAAGTTATAAAGATAGATGAAACCAATAATTTAATAAACTGTTGTCTATCAATAGTTGCGTGTGACAAGTTCAAAAAATATATATATTTTTTTTTTAATTATATTTTCTGTCCATCTTGAATAAAAACTATGCACACCCTATTGTATAAAAAAAAATTACAAATGTTATTTATTTCCACGAATTGAAAGCAGACAGAAAATTGTACATATTCAAACATAAAATGGACAATATCACTGTGAACAAGAAAGTTGTATACAGGATATCAAAAATTGTTGTGATAGAAAAATTTCGTGAGAAAGTTTACGCAAAATTTAATTTCGAGATTATGAAAATGGATATGGAAATTCAAGTTTGTATTTTATAATAAATCGAGTCAGTTACAGACGCTGTTGTAATTTCAACAAAGACGTAAAAGTGCTTAACAGCAAAGTAGGTTTGCCCTAGATGTTATAATGAGATATGATGTGTTGACTGGAGCAGAATTTATTTCGTAGAAATTCATATTTTACAATATAATAATGTAGGATTTTTTAGATGGTTGAACATTCTCTTATTGATTTCGTGTTACCAGAATATCATGGTATAATTTTCATTTAGCTTATGATCGCTAGCTTTTTACTTTTTTACTTTGTCATCTTTTTTATGTTTAGGTTTTAATAAAAAAAAAATTAAAAAAATTGCTCACTGAGAGACAAGTATTTTTTATTTTTTTTTGTATTTAAAGTAAGTTTTTTGTATTTTGTATTAACTAATTATACTTAGAAACCTATACCCTTATACCCTGTACTATGACTATTTATTTTGTATACCCACACACAGGCCATGCCTTTGTGGGATCTTTTTTTGTATTCATTTTTATTTTTTATAAATATTTTTTGTTTTTGAATTTATGTAATGCAAAAGAATTTTAAATAAAGAAAAATAAAAATAAAAATAATAATAAGCAGTGTTATCTTAATTGTTTTTCTGTTATTTATATACTTAGCCTTCCACATTCCTTTTCATCTATGTTAAGATGTAAAAAAATATAATTTAATCCAATCTGACCACATAAAATAACCCTTTTCTAAATTTTCTCTTTATCCTAATACTTATCTTGTTACGTCCTAAAATTAATTGTTACATTTTTATGTAATAAATGTAATATAATAAAACCCTTATCCGCACCCCAATGGTGCATAGGGCACTGTGTCTTATAAACGCATTGATATCATGATCGTTATGTTAAGATGTAAAAAAATATAATTTAATCCAATACTGACCACATAAAATAACCCCTTTCTAAATTTTCTCTTTATCCTAATACTTATCTTGTTACATCCTACAATTAATTGTTACATTTTTATGTAATAAATAAAATATAATAAAACCCTTATCCGCACCCCAATGGTGCATAGGGCACTGTGTCTTATAAACGCAGTGTTATCATGATCGTTTTACACATGAAGCAAAAGGTGATCCCTCCGCTTCAGGTACCAGTCCATGGTAATATTGAATAAATATTGCAGTGATAAAATTACTTTTATTAATTTATTATTACCCCCCTCGGAAATCGAACCCGGGACCTCCAGAACGGTAGCCGAGCGTGCTGACCATTACACTACAAAATCGTATTTTTTTATCAATCTAGATGTTTTAAAAACAAACACCTAAGTTACGATCTTAATTAAAATTTCAAGAGGTTTTTTGCTAAAGGGAGTTAGATATAACAGCAATACCAACCCGTCACTTTGCAAAATACCCTCTTTACCTTCAATGGAAACTTTTAATGAAACTCTTACTCATTTCGTATGATTCCGTATTAAATTTACAAGGCAATCATATATATAGCAGGGCTTGAAATTTTTATAACGTCAGGGCTGCTTTGCGAACTGGATTATGTGTGTCGAAAAGTTTTCAAGAAATAATAAGAAAAATTACAATAATTAAACATATTTTACTGAAGGAAATGGCAGGCATTTCAACGATTCTTTTTGCAGAACATATCTAGAATCCAATTTCAAAACTTTAAAAGGAAAAATGAAAAACCGGCATGAATAAAAACCACTCGAAAATTAAACTTTTATTATTATTTTCAAAATGTTCCAATATTTAAATCGTGACATTGTATAGGGTGATAAAACTTTCATGCAACTTCTTTTATTTATACATTTTTGACATCGCACCATAGATGAAGAAGAACATTGAATTCCGGGTTATGACCTATTATAGGCTGGTTAAGTGATCAATGATTAAAGAAAATACTTCGTTTTTTACCACTTGAGTTTTATTATATGTAGACTACATGTTTCAGAAGTTAAACTTCCATCATTCAGGTCTGTATAATAACTAAAATATAAAATATAAAATTGTTCTATAAATAAGGAGAGAGGAAAGTAAGGGGAAGGGGTTAGTCAAGGGACGGAGTTTGAAAACAAAGGAAAAATGGAAAGCAATGGTGAAGAATTTTGAAACAATATATTATTTAATAAATTATTATTAGAATTCAGGTTTTTTGGATTTCTAAATTTTCAAGATAATTCATAATTTGGCCTTTATATGGAACAAGGTGTAATAATTTTTATTTATGAGAGTGAAATGAGTGATTAGTATCTATTATGTGATTTGCAAATTCCGAAAAATAATTACTAACAAGACCGCTATGATGTTCTTTAATTCTAATCTTTAAATTTCTCGCAGTTTGGCCAATATATTTTTTATCACAATCTCCACACGAAATTTCAAAAAATTTCATATTTGTTAAGTGATCATTTTACATCCGTGCAATATTCACCATTTAACCGATGATTGACAACCACACTACTCAAATTTTTGGAACTCCTAAATAAATCATTTATCCCATGACAGTGTGCATGTGAGTTCACTAGAGCCAAATACGGATGGATTGAGATTGCTAATGTTTGGCAGAGGCCCTTTTATTTGGATGTACGCAATATCCTTAACGGATCATTTTATATATTGGGAAACGCTTGAAAATGTGATTTTTAATTTTATTCAGTTAATAATTGGACTAGTTATTTTATTCACAAAATTTTGAGTGTATCCAGATACTGATTGGTAGAATGGCGAATGTTGCACGTGTGTAGGGTGATCACTTCATCAGCGTACGACAGGTCATAAACCATAAAAATACCTAGACATCAGACAAAAAAAATTCATCATTGTTGAGATGTCTTTCATATTTTTTGTAATCTAAGAAAATATTTTTACATTCTGTACTTAATATTGTATAGAAGTGACATTACAATGATTTGTCTTCTTTTAAATTTGTATATTTTAAACTTGTTATACGGCCTGAAGACCCAACTTTCCTAGGTTAAATACAAATATATTACGAGGTAGATATATTGTAGCTTGCGGGCAGTTGTACTCGTGATTTGAAAACTTGAATATTCTTATAATGGCAAATTTGAGAAAAAAAGTTCAAAATTCAGTTTAAACTTTCCCAAAATGGCTTTTAAACTTAACGGACAAGTTTAAGATCCTGGAGTCAGTTTGTGGATTCCATATGCTTCAAATAGATAATGCGTTAAGTGGGAGTAAGTCAGTAAGAAAATCCGCTTTCCTGAATATTTAAATTCGATAAAATTGATAAATCATAATACATGTAAGTATGTACAAAACATAAGTTTTAAACTGACATTTCTTGGTGGAACTACATTTAATATAATAAAATAACAGCTACACTTATAGTTTTTTTTTCCATTTATATTTAATTTGATCAGTGTCCGGATTTTACCGTTGCTGACATCATCAGACATCAGGCTAGACAAAATTTTATATCATATTCACAACAAAGCTGGGGGGATTGAAAACCATGATTTTTTATAATTTTAACATTTTTACCAAAATGAATTTACCATGAATTGAAAAAAATTAGGTATTGTTTTAAAATATAAATAACATTTTCGTTTTGGGAAAGATTTATGATTTTATATATAAAAAATTGTATGTAAATTTTAAAAACCCATTACTTATGATTTTATATATAAAAAATTGTATGTTAATTTTAAAAACCCATTACTTAAGTAAAATTATATAACCACACTTTAAACCAGTACCGTTATTAGAATGTTATAAATATTTAAATACAAAACATAAATATATTAAATTTAAAAAAAATTGCCGGAAAATATGATTAAAAAAAATATGGTTTCAACGCCTGTCATGTTGTGTACATAATAAATAATTTCGTCTAGCTTCATACCAGTCTGATGATGTCGGTAACGACGAACCTCGGTCACTGGTTAAATAAAATATAGGTTGAAAAAACTATATGTATTATAGTTATTTTAATAAACATTTATTTAATTAGTTGCCGACGGAGGTTAGAGGTCAAAATAAAATATGGAACAAAGGCAAAAAAAATGGGTAAATGGTCAAAAGACAATTCTTTGAAAATTGTAAAATAGTTTTTAATTTAAAATAAAATCTTCCTTTTTTGTGTGTTAAGGTTAAAATAGATAACCTTTCAAGGTTAAAATAGATGAAAACAATGAAATCACGTATGTTTAAAGAACTCCACTGACAAGACACACAACGTGGCTTAGTTGGTCTCTGCAAAAAAATATTGAGTATGTTTATAATTTTTCAAAATAAATGTATCCAGTTTATGTAAAAAAAATAAAAGAATACACAAAATATTTTGTGAAGTTGTAAATGTATCATTTTTCTCGAAAGTCAGTCTCGAAACAGCAAGAGATAGTGTGAAATACTCTGCGTTTTAAAGATAAAATTGGTTTCAGGTTTCTCATTTTTTTCCAATATTCCAACATCCACAAACTAATGCCTGGTACAACATCCATCAAAAACGGGTTAGAGTTTGTTGGGAAAGCGGGCTCCAAAAACATGAAAACTTTTCCCATTGCGGCGGCGAAAAACCTAAACAGTGAACGTTCTTTATTTTCGGCAACAGGGTTTTTCAGGCATGCGTGATTCGCAAGTTTCAGGATACTTTCAAGAAAGCGAACGACAAAATGTTTCTATTTTTTTGCGAACATCAAGGTTCAGTAAATAAGGGTAGTTTTACCTTGTTCTAACGGTTTTTATATGGGCGTTGTTCATTCAGTTTTCTTTTAAATAACTTGTAAATGTACACCATGTATCATATATTTATTTTAACGGAGGCAGATAATTTTACTGTGTCCAAATCTTTGTTTACGAATTCTGGGCTTTTCACACGTCGGAGATATTTGTATTGATTTTTTAACATAGAAAAAATAATTATACATACACAATGAAATGTATGTAAATGCTTTAAATATAAATATTATTGAGTTAATTATTACAAAAAAATGCAATAAAATTAAAGAAATAAAGTTTAGAAAGTTGTGTGTACCTACTTATCAAGAAAATTGTTTAAGAAATTTGTCTCTCAAAAGAAACCTACATCGTTGTACAACGGATATTTTTATTGAACGATTTGTCGAGTTTGCTTACCACTGATCTTAAATACACTTAGACACGCCTGCTCTTCCAAGTGTCCTTCACACTTTATCGATCATCATGCATATTAAGCACGTCAATGCCCTGTTTAAAATCCCTTTGTCAATTTTTTACGATATCCTACAAGCCCTGTATGAAAGTCAATCGTAAATTTTAAACTCACTAACTAACTAACTAACTTCCCCGCAGGGGTAGGCAGAGAGAATAGAACGCTACACCACTCTGTCCTTGCTAACATTTTTCGCCTCTTCTCCTCATACATTCCCGCCGATTGTTTCGACTCCTAACCTGACCACTTTTAAGTATTTGACATACTTGATCGTGCCAAGTTTTTCTCGGTCTTCCTCTACTCCTTTTACCAATAACATTCGCCTGATAAATTTGTTTTACCGTTCTTTCCTCACTCATTCGTTCTACATGTCCAAACCATCTCAACACACCTTTCTTAATTTTATCGATAATGCTTGTCTCAGCTTTGCACTCCTTCCTTATTTCACTATTCGAACATCTATCATACATCGTTTTATCGCACATTCTTCTGAGAGATCGCATTTTGACTGCATTCAGTCTACTTTCATCCTTCTTCTGCTACCTATTATTCTTCTATATATTGTTGTTTTAATTATTTTTCTAAATTATTTTTCTATATTTTGTTATACAGGGTGGGGCGCGGTCACTTCCTCTTTTGAAACTCGGCCCACAAAGTAACAGTTACTTCTATAGCGCGTTCGAAATCACGGTTTTTTAGATTAGTTTAATGTCAATCATGCCACGGACACACGAGGAGCGCGCGTTTGCCGTGGAAGCCTACTTTTCTTTGGGACGTTCTGTCATCGCAACTCAGCATGCATTCGGGAAACAATTCAATATGCCGCCTGTAGGTCGTGTGTCTGATAGTCAATCAATTTGTTTGTAGGTGAACACAATCAGGGATATTGTTAGTGTGTAAAAGAAACATAATGAACCTTCCAGAATCATCAGAACGCCTGAAAACATCGACAGTCAAGAACATCGTCGCCAAATTTATTTCTTCTAATTTTTCTACCCAGAATAAAGGAAATGGATGTCAGGGGTGTGTAGTTCTAACAAAATGGCACCTATGACCAAATAAAATGTGGTATGTGGCAAAAAGTATATAGTTTTAATTTTTTTAATTTTGTTTATTGGAGTTCCACCAAGATACGCCAGTACAAAACTTATGCATTTGTATAGTTACATAAAAATCATTCCGTGTTAAAAATGTTAGTCTGTATTTTTTATTGTAAATTTAAATTAAACTCCGTTTAAATGTTAAGCAAATTGATTTAAAAATCCAATTTAAATGGTTGCCTGTTGTGTAATTATAAAGTAATTTTGTATATATAACGTATTCAACAATATTTTACTATGTTTGTACATTTAATAAACCTGTCAGAAGCATACACGCTTTATATTTCTCGTTTTAAATTCATTTAATTCTTTAATTCTTTTACTGTATTAACTGCATTTTATACATTAATTTAAAATAATAAATAACACAGAATGCAAAGTGCAAAAGAAATCAGATATATTAAATAAAATAAAATAACATACCGTTTCTTCTTTAAATAAATTACTTTCAATTCATTTTTATCATTGTTTGTTTCATACACCTATTAAATATTTAAATAAAGGATAATGACGACGGTCCCTGGGTAAAGTACTCCATCTGCAAAATTGTTACTTTACAGGAAGAGAGCTTAGAAGAATTCACGGTTTTATCTGAAGTTCTAAACAAGTATTATAATTCTCAAACACAATAAAATAATACATTAAATCGTTTTAAAACTTCATGTTTTGTCAAAATTAAGTAGTTAGTGTTTTAGGAGCTCAGTTCATTTCGAAAAATCGATGCAGATAGCATCTTATACGCCTGAAAACTAGGCGTAATTAATTTCATTTATATTTTTTATTTATTTATATTTGTAGATAACGGTCCGTTGATAACGTACACCAAATATCTCAAAATTGACAAAAATGTAGTTAGAACACTTTACGTAGGGTATGTTGATGTGTTCTCACTGGGTTTTCCCGTACCAAAGGCAGATATCTATACAATATAGTGCCAGCTCACTAATCCGAATGCTCCGTAATCCGAAACGCGATGTAATAAATAATAAAAAAATAACTCTTATAATTGGAGATTATCCAGAAGTATTTGGATATACTCAAAATGTTGTAAATAAATTAACTTACAATCCGAATCCTTGATTATAATCACACACATGAAAAACGATAAAAAAGGATATATTCTGGCGTTTCTCATGTATGTGATTATAATCCGGGATTCGGACCTCACATACAAATGACAGAGTTTATGTTGAATAAAAACGCTTATTTCATCTCACCATAGATGTCTACAGTGAAATTCTAGTAATTCAAGCAATAGAATTCGAATTTATATATAAGTATAAGTGCAAAAATATTGAGTAGTGTGGTTTTTAATCATAGGAAGAATTAATGAACGTTACACATCGCTCACTCCTTTCAATAACGTCATAAATAAAAAAATCGTCAAATTTCGGTTGTGCATGTTTTCGGAATGCCCAGAAAATGTACTATATCCCAGCAAAATTGGTATATTTTTAACTTAATATTTACCCGCTACAGGGCAGAATGTGTTGTTTTTCCTTTTTTAAGAAAAGGTATTGTTTTAGTATTTTTTTAAATATACTAAATATTTTTCAAATGGAGAAAAAACCTTCAGGTTTTACAAGATCTGTTTGAAAAGATCTGTTGCACAGTAATAAGTTCAATAAGTGGTTTGATATTTATTTTTGATACATTGTATTATATTTTTAAACTTTAAAAACGTTCTCCTGAAAACTCAAGTTTTTTTATTTATGACGTTCTTGAAAGGAGTGGGCGACATGTGTAAAGTATTTAGATACACTCAAAATGTTGAATTTATATCTTATTGTTACATAGTTTGTTATTTAAGTGTGCTTTGAGAAAAGAGAAGCCAGTTGCATAAAAATATGCGTTATATTGCATTTTGTTGCGAAATACTTAGTATACATTTCGACCACACGTGATGTACGTTTGATTTGGTTTCATGTGTTTCTGTGTTTTTATAAAGTGTACTTTAGTGATATGTGGACTTTATTCATTTTGTTTAATACATCTTTTAATAATTGTTTATTTTATTGGTGTTGTGTGTGTTGATTTGCTGGGAGGCGCTATCTTGAAATTTGTGTGAGTAATTTTTTTAATACATATTGCGCAATGATGATTTTTTTACCTTTGGTTGTTTGAATTTCATGTGTATCGTACATACCATACTTACAATCTGTCTTTGAAGATAATCTACGACTCTTCTACATTCATGCATCTCCTCATACACACCTGCCGACCACTTTCAAGTATTTGAAATACTTGATCATGTCGAGTTTTCCACGGTCTTCTTGTGCTTCAATTATCAACCACATTTGCCTCATAATTGTTTTACTATTCTTTCTTCACTCATTAGATTCACTTGCTCAAACCATCTAAACACACCTTTCTTAATTTCTTCGATAATACTTATCTCAGCCTTGCATTCTTTCCTGTGGAACAAATGAGTGAGGAGAGAAAGATCAAACAAATTTATGAGTTGTTGGAAAAAGGAGCAGAGGAAGACCGAGAAAAACTTGTCACGATCAGGTATGTCAAATAATTATAAACGGTCAGGTTAGGAGTTGATATAATCGGCGCATATGTATGAGAAGGTGCATGAACTTGGAAAACGCGAAGAATGTTTGCAAAAAGGGAGTGGTGTGGCATTCTATTCTCTCTTCCTACCCCTGCGGGGAAGCGGCGTGATAGAAAAACGGATTTAATATATAAAAAAACCATCACGATATTTCTCCGTAGGGTAGGCAGAGAGAAAAGAACGCCACAGCAATCTTCGCCTCTACTACATTCATCGATATATCGTCCGTAGGGTGAGTTATCTTGTTTATGATAAATACAAAATTAATATTTCATGGATTAAAAAATATATATTTATATTGAATTTTACCCCATTTTGATAGATTCTTTTTATAAATTTCACCCAACGCCCAAGTGACCCTAAAATCAACTACGGCTTATGCAACACCATTTATCATGTCCCTTTATAAATGTTAACTTTATAAATTTTAAAGCTAATTTGTTCGTAAATGTGAGTCGGTTTACTGTCTTCTTCGGTCTGCTGTTATCTTTAAGTTACTATAATTTTATGTAATTCATGAGTGAAAATTCTTTACGTTTAATATGTTCAAAATAAAATAAGATTATTCGATCTAATTCTACTTTTATTTAAATATATGGAAACAATGATATATGTGTCGCTTTTCGTCTTTTCAAGACATTATCAAACATTATTAATGAGTTTGGTAATGTCTTGATTTAACGAAACACATCACATTATATATCATTGCATATATTTAAATAAAGCAGAATTCGATCCAAAAATCTTGTTTATTTTACCCAAATACATTACCCAAAAATTTTAAATGAAATTCTACAAACTGACTGCAGTTACAATAAATGGTTATGCCTGTAGGAAGGGCTACCGCTATGTTGAACATTATCACATTCGATATTGATCTGTTCCATGTGTCCGAAGAAGTTTTCCGAACCGGGATTCTTCTACACCTTTCAGTCTTCTTGCTTACTTTTAATATATTCATTCGAACCCTTATCCGCACCTCAATGGTGCATAGGGCACTGCATCATATAAAAACAGTGTTATCTTGATCGTTAACACACAAAGGAAAGGTGATCAAACCTCCGCTTCAGGTACCAGCCAAGGGTAATATTGAATAAATATTAGAGTGAAAAAATTACTTTATTTATTTGACCCCCCCCTGAGAATCGAGCCCGGGACCTCCGAGCGTGCTGACCATTACACTACGGAGGCGGACAAAACTTTTAATATATACGCCTAGATTTTTGTTTGTTATGTATTTATTTTTTTATATTATTTTTTGACATCTCATCAAAGATGAAGAATAAATTGGAAGTCTGGGCATTTACGGTGCTGACGACCGTCATAGGCTAGTTTGAGTGATCACTTTACACACGTGTAAAATACACCAATTCTACCCATTGTTGAAAACTACACTTCTCAAATTCTTGGAAGTTCTATATATATGAACCAATTTTGAAACATTGTTCTTGAATCACTAGAACTTCACTAAAGGCAAAAATCCAGATTTGTGGACAAGTATTTGAACACACTCAAAATGTTGTTTATTTTTTTTTTGTTGAATAAAATTGAATTGAATTGAATAAATATGCTCTATTTTGATGATTTTGCGAAAACTTTGTCACACGTTTTTTTTATGTATGAATTACCCAACGTCCAAGTGACTCTGAAATCTAGCTACGGCTTATGCAACACCGTTTATAATGTGCCTACTCAGGCTTCAACTTTATAAGTTTCATAGCCTGTGCCTACTTGTGAGTGGATTTACGTTATGTTTAAAGTTACTATAATTTCATGTAATTCATGAGTGAAAATTCTAGGCAAAAACACTCGCAAAGTATTTTTGTAAAAATATAAATGAAAATATATCTCTTTCTAATAATAAAAAAATGTACGTGTTATTGCGCAATGCAATTGTGATTTGAATTCCATTAATTTCATGTAATTCATGAGTGAAAATTCTAGGCAAAAACACTCGCTACTTTGTATCGTCATCATTCTCTTATAAGCTTACGGTACGGCATAAACAATGTCAGTTTTGTGTTTTCATCGACATTAATCCGGGAGAATGTGTCAACCCATTGAACCGACAAAACATGTCCGACATCGCGCGAACAATCACCAATTCTTGCGAGGACCCTCGGTTGTTTGAAATATACCGTAGATTGGTAGCTCGTCAATCGCTGTTCCAGCGTTCGTAAAATCCGGAGTCACAGCACAAAAATAATACATTATTCAATGATTATATGATGAATGTCCGTAACACAAGACCGTGTGTCATGTTTTTGATAGGATATTTTGTTATTTTTGACCAGAGAAGGGAAAAAGGAGAACAAATATGACGTGGGTTTTTCCAATATTGTATACGAATCTGACGATTCGCAATTTTACAAATAGGAAATTTGAAATAATTTAATTTGAAAGATAATTTTAAATTTTCTTGAATGTTTTCTGCAGATACTTTGTGGCATATTTTATAAACTTTATAAAATTAAATAACTTTGTATTCATAAAAAAGTGGGTTTAAAAAAAAATATTCAATTTTATAAACATAATTTAAAATGTTGAAATAGTGAAGAAAAAAATTCACCTTTGTTTTGGTTTTGCCGCACATTAGTCAAACTGATCGTCTTTCATCTACAATCAGTCAAAACAAATGTGAAGTGAGTTTTAAGGATAATATTTTTTGAGCGCTATTCACCTAATAAAAGAAATGTGTGAGGCAATTGTAGTTATGGAAATATGAGCGAAGGAAGGCCGAAGAAAAGTTGGCATGACCGATTAAATCAAATACTTGAAAGTTGTGTCTGCCTCAGTAGTGTAATAGTCAGCACGCTTGGCTACCGTACTTCGAGGATTCAGTTCCGATTCAGTATATATAATATATAAGCGATTTTTTCACTCTAATATTTATTCAATATTACCCTGGACTACTACCTGAAGCGCAGGGCTGATCAAGTTTCCTTTATATGTTAACGATCACGATAACACTGCGTTTATATGATGCAGTGCTCTATGCACCATCGGGGGCGGATGATGGTTTGAATTTGAAAATAATTTAAGTGGTCGTCAGGTCCGGAGTTAGAATAATCGGTGGGTATGTATGAGGGAATGCATCAATGTGGAAAAGGCGAAGAATGTTTGCAAAAACGGAGTCGTATGGTGTACTATTCGCTCTGCCTATCCCTGCAGGAAAGCGTCGTGATGATTATTTAGTTTTAGTTAATTTTGTTGTATTTTTTCAATTTCATTTATTGTTTGGCATTCACTTTGTGGTAAGACATATTAAAATGATTAAGGAAACACATGAGTTATACCACTTGAGTTTATTTATGACTACTAGTTTCGGAAGCTAAACTTCCATCTTCAGGTATGAAAAATAACTATTATTTGTTAATATTCAGACCTGAGGATGTAAACTTAGCTTCCGAAGTCATAAATAAACTCAAGTGGTATAAAAACAAGTGTTTCCTTAATCATTTTGTTCAGTTTCAATTTTAACGCAGCTTTCTTTGTATTCGAGTTTTGACAAAAATAAATGCCTGCCTTATTTCAGCGCTCCTTTTTTGAGACATATTTTCACAGCCAGCCTGATATTGAACTCCGGGCGATATATTATAAGGACATGAGTGGCTTAGTACAAGCAATAAATCACAACGAGTATGAAATTGGCTTTACAGTGGTTGCCAACCTTAAATGCTCAAAATTTTCAATAGACGAGCTCAGATATCGCTCACTCCTTTCACGTCATAAATCAAAAATCGACAATTTTCAGTTGTGCATGTTTTCAGAATGCCCAAAAAATGTTTTATATCCCGGAGAAAGCGGCATATTTTTAACTTAATATTTACCCGCTATAGAGCAGAAAGTGTTGTTTTTGCATTTTGATGAAAAGGTGCTGTTTAATAATTTTTTTTAAAGATATTAATTATTTTTCAAATGTAGAAAAAACGTACAGGTTTTACGTAAAAAATATGTGTTGCACAGTAAAAAGTTCAATAAGTGGCTTGATATTTATTTTTAATACATTGTGTTATATTTTTAAACTTTTAAAACGTTCTCCTGAAAAATCAAGTTTTTTGATTTATGACGTTCTTGAAAGGAATGAGCGATATGTGAAGAAAGAGCGGTACACAAATTTATCAAGCGAATTTAATAGGAAATAGAAGCAGTGGAAGACAGAGGAAAACTAAGCATGATCAAGTATGTGAATTACTTGAAAACAGTTAGGTCAAGAGTCGTAATAATCAGCGGGTATTTATGAGGTAATATATAAATGTGGAATACATGGCATGATCAAGTATGTAAAATACGTGAAACCAGTCAGGTCAAGAGTCAGAGTTATCGATGGGTGTGTATGAGGAGATGTAATAATGTTTACAAGTAAAAAGTTGCTTTGTGATCTATTCTGTCTGCCTACCTCTGTGTGGAAGCAGTGTGATAGTTAGTTAGTCAGTTAATTACATGTATATTAAAGCAGCAATCTGCAATTGAAAAAAATTATCTATTGGATGAGAAGGATATTGTTGTCGTGGACTCCATTAGTTATATTACAGCTGCCAGTGAGTATTTTTGGTGTAGGTTTTACTAGACCACGGTTGTTGGATGTGATAAGAGAGAAACAGCTCCAAGAGAAATGTAGCTCTGAGAAATCAGCATACTATAGATCTTTGAGAATGGGATGCGATACTTACGATCATCTAATGCGACAGTGGTATGCGCATATGAAGAGAATGGAACCGAAATTAATATGCACATGTAAGGATAATGAAACCATACAGACTCCCCCGCATTGCATTTCACTGCCAAACCCAAGGTAGACAACTCCCGGGCAGTCCACCAAAGATATGTATTGTCATTTAGGAATCGACATCGCAGGTGACTATCTGACCTCTATATTAAATATAATATATACAATAAGAAAAGAAGATCTTATTAGCCACGTTTGGCGCACGCACCATAGTTTGACCACCCCTGGCCTTTATTGTCTTGACGCAACGAGAAAAAAAACAACCCGGAAATTAAATGATATTTCTTTGGGCACTTACTGAAGCGTTTTCCAATAAAGGCCAAACGTATACTTATAATAAAAATAATACTGAAATATGGTAGACTTGGCATGATCAACTATTTAAAATACTTGGGTGAAGCCAGGTCAGTCGATTTTATATGTTCCAAAAATTCTAGTAGGGTGGTTGTCAATCGTGGGTAGAATAGTACACGTGTGTAAAGTGATCGCTTAACCAGCCTATCATAAGACCGTATTATTTTCACTTACTGGGAAACGCCTAAAAATATGATTTACAATTTTTATACAACTTATAATTTGACCAGTTTTTATTTGCTACATTTTAAATATGTCCAAACACTCATTCACCAATCTAGGTTTTCTCCGCTTACGAGAATTTTTTACATTTTGGACGTCTCAACAAAGATGAAGAAGATTAAGATAAATGAAAACAAAAATGAAAATTTGAGAAGTGTGGTTATTAATCATGGGTAGAATGGTGAATGGTACACGTGTGTTAAGTAATTACTTGACCAGCCTATAAAGCCCCGTTTATGTCCAGACATGTATATTCTT